>NW_018405627.1:893868-1185338 GCF_002113885.1 Mizuhopecten yessoensis
AGCACTATTACAAACAATAACACGTCACTCTTACAAACAATAACACAGCACTATTACAAACAATAACGCGTCACTCTTACAAACAATAACACGTCACTCTTACAAACAAGAACAGCTCAAACAAACAAACAATGACACGTCACTTTAACAAACAATGACACGTCACTCTAACAAACAATGACACGTCACTAACAAACAATAACAGCTTACTCTAACAAACAATGACACGTTACTCTAACCAACAATAGCACGTCACTCTAACAAACAATGACACGTAACTCTAACAAACAATAACACGTCACTCTAACAAACAATGACACGTCACTCTAACAAACAATAACAGGTCACTCTAACAAACAATGACACGTCACTCTAACAAACAATGACAGCTCAAACAAACAAACAATGACACGTCACTAACAAACAATGACACGTCACTTTAACAAACAAGGACACGTCACTCTAACAAACAATGACACGGCACTCTAACAAACAATGACAGCTCAAACAAACAAACAACGACACGCCACTAACAAACAATGACACGTCACTTTAACAAACAATGACACGTCACTCTAACAAAAAATGACAGCTCAAACAAACAAACAATGCCACGTCACTAACAAACAATGACACGTCTCTTTAACAAACAAGGACACGTCCCTCTAACAAACAATGACACGTCACTCTAACAAACAATAACACGTCCACTAACAAACAATAACAGCTCACTCTAACAAACAATAACACGTCACTCTGACAAACAATGACACGTCACTCTAACAAAAAATGACAGCTCAAACAAACAAACAATGACACGTCACTAACAAACAATAACAGCTCACTTTAACAAACAATAACACGTCACTCTAACAAACAAAAAAAACGCTACTCTAACCAACAATAACACGTCACTCTAACAAACAATAACAGCTCAAAGAAACAAACAATGACACGTCACTAACAAACAATAACAGCTCACTTTAACAAACAATCACACGTCACTCTAACAAACAAAAAAAACGCTACTCTAACCAACAATAACACGTCACTCTAACAAACAATGACACGTCACTCTAACAAACAATAACAGCTTACTCTAACAGACAATGACACGTTACTCTAACAAACAATGACACGTCACTTTAACAAACAATGACA
This sequence comes from Mizuhopecten yessoensis, assembly GCF_002113885.1. NCBI lineage: Eukaryota > Metazoa > Mollusca > Bivalvia > Pectinida > Pectinidae > Mizuhopecten > Mizuhopecten yessoensis. Next base: position 895,030 of record NW_018405627.1, read on the forward strand.
CGTCACTCTAACAAAAAATAACCCGCTACTCTAACCAACAATAACACGTCACTCTAACAAACAATAACACGTCACTCTTACAAACAATGACACGTCACTATTACAAACAATAACACGTCACTCTAACAAACAATAACAGCTCAAAGAAACAAACAATGACACGTCACTAACAAACAAGGACACGTCACTCTAACCAACAATAACACGTCAATCTAACAAACAATAACAGTTCACTATAACAAACAATAACATAACACGTCACTTTAACAAACAATGACATGTTACTCTATCTAACAATAACACGTCACTCTAACAAACAATGACACGTCACTCTAACAAACAATAACACGTTATTCTTACAAACAATAACACGTCACTCTTACAAACAATAACACGTCACTCTAACAAACAATAACAGCTCACTCTAACAAACAATGACACGTCACTCTAACAAACAATAACACGTCACTCTAACCAACAATAACACGTCACTCTAACAAACAATAACAGTTCACTCTAACAAACAATGACACGTCACTCTAACAAAAAATAACCCGCTACTCTAACCAACAATAACACGTCACTCTAACAAACAATAACAGCTAACTCTTACAAACAATGACACGTCACTAACAAACAAGGACACGTCATTCTAACAAACAATAACAGCTTACTCTAACAAACAATGACACGTGACTCTAACAAACAATAACACGTCACTCTAACCAACAATAACACGTCACTCTAACAAACAATAACAGTTCACTCTAACACACGTCACTCTAACAAACAATGACACGTCACTCTAACAAAAAATAACCCGCTACTCTAACCAACAACAAGCAATAACACTAACAAACAATAACTTCTCACTCTTACAAACAATGACACGTCACTAACAAACAAGGACACGTCATTCTAACAAACAATGACACGTCACTCTAACAAACAATAACAGCTTACTCTAACAAACAATGACACGTTACTCTAACAAACAATGACACGTCACTCTAACAAACAATGACACGTCACTCTAACAAACAATAACACGTCCCTCTTACAAACAATAACACGTCACTCTTACAAACAATAACAGCTCAAACAAACAAACAATGACACGTCACTAACAAACAAGGACACGTCACTCTAACAAACAATGACACGTCACTAACAAACAATAACAGTTCACTATAACAAACAATGACATGTCACTCTAACAAACAATAACACGTCACTCTTACAAACAATCACACGTCACTCTTACAAACAATAACAGCTCACTCTTACAAACAATGACACGTCACTAACAAACAATGACACGTCACTCTAACAAGCAATAACACGTCACTCTTACAAACAATAACAGCTCAAACAAACAAACAATAACACGTCACTCTTACAAACAATAACACGTCACTCTAACAAACAATAACAGCTCACTCTTACAAACAATGACACGTCATTCTAACAAACAATAACACGTTACTCTAACAAACAATAACAGCTCACTCTAACAATCAATAACACGTCACTTTAACAAACAATAACAACTCACTCTAACAAACAATGACTACTCACTCTAACAAACAAGGACACGTCACTCTAACAAACAATGACACGTCACTCTAACAAACAATGACACGTCACTCTAACAAACAATGACACGTCACTCTAACAAACAATGACACGTCACTCTAACAAACAATGACACGTCACTCTAACGATCAATGAAACGTCACTCTTACAAACAATGACACGTAATTCTAACCAACAAAGAACTCTGGCGGTATTAGAAATATAGATCAAGATCCATGTATCCAATTAGGTATTGTTTAGTGTACCGTACTGGTTTCTATAGAATTGTGTAAAGTGTATGGAGAAGCAGATACGTTATTTACAATTACTTTCTTACCCTCCAGCTATATATGTCTTGTTCTTCTAATACTTTTTACTTTTTAATACCATTACTCAGTTCAGCCTGATAAAGTAACGATTGATTAACCAGTAAAGTATACCTGTAAAAATAACTCATTCCTCTGAGCGGATTTCCACCACAATAAATAGAACACAGGATTATAGGATTATTATACATGTATAGACCTCAATCGTCTGTTGTAAAGCGTGATGGTGTATTTTATCAAATCTTCCTCAACAACGTAAATAGAACAACACAAATACAGCAGGTTTATAGAACTCAGTCGTCTGTTGGAAAGCATGGTTCTGTATTTTACGTAATTCTCATAAAAAAAACCCACAAAAATATTGTTTGTATTTAATTTGAAAATATATGTTGCTTTGTTGTTAAAATATGCATTTATTTATTCGTATTTTTGTTATCATTTGTTTTCACGCTTACAATTTGAATTCATCATTGCTGTGTTTTTTTTGTATTTTATTTTATTGACAATCATCTTTATTTGTACATACATTGTATATATATACATTAAATGTATTTCCTCTAAGGCATTTCGAATGTCAGTTTTCAGTCTCAATAGATTTTACCACAGTAACTATCATGATTTAGAAGGATTGGCCGTCTGTGACTCTAACAATTTGACTCTGGTTATATCAAGGCTATTTAAAAGTTTTCTAGTATAAAGTTCAGGAGCATTAATTACTTCAGGTGTAGGTTTGAAATGGATCAATTGGTAGGTGTTGTGTTTATGAAGGTCCTTTATCGTAAAGATACAACTCACAACAACACACGACTGCTAGGTTATCTAATGGCGGTTCACAACCAACATACAAAAACAGAGCATGCGCAAGGCATAAATCGGAACCATGCGGTCCGACACTACGTACAGGATAAGAATCCGGATACATGGTAACCTTGGGCATGAACATAACAGTAGGTTTGAGTTTGTACACTCTAAATGAGCAGAGTAAACAGATGATGATCAATGTTTATGATGTCAGAGACCTATAACTCTAGTAATCTCGAGGCGTTTACGTTGAAGATATGACGTAAACGGCCCAGCTAGTTTACTGCCAGCTGCTACAAATGCATAACGAGTTCTGTTGTTTCAGGTTTATTGTTGAATCTTTCACAAGAAGCGTCCACTTGAAACTGGTAAAAGTTGCTGTGTTTGATTATAATGTATATGTGCCTGTTAGCAATCTAGCCTTTCCCCCCAATACCACACATGTTAAATAACACACTGACAACACATTTGGACGTAGAATTTTTTATTAACTTCGCATTGTGGCCGCGACAGTCTTAAATCTACCGAATGTCATTTTTTAACTTATTTCTGGAATACGACAGCAATCTACCTGCACTGAGATTATGTAGAGTTACAACATCAAACACATCGTTCTTAAGCACACCAAGTGCTGTACCCGGGCCATCCCAGGCCCCTTCGGCCGAGGCCTTCCCTGGCCTCCCTCCCCAGAGGCTCACATTCTCGAACCTCGAATACCGACTCTACACTAGTACTCCCACTCCTAACTCTGGACTACTTCTTAAATCATCCCAATGTTCTTTTAACAATCTAAACAACGTTAACTTTATATGATTCCGGTAATACCAATTGCACATATATAATTAGGCACGTGCGACAATTAATTCTAACTTCTAATCTAACTTTCCCCTACCAAAACAACAATTCTTAGATGTACCACCTGGCAATGAAAGTTACCCCCGTCTGTTTTTTGGAGTTCACACTCAGTGTGTGTTTCTTCTTTGACTGAGTAGAGATTGAGGAATTTTAACGACGTCATCTCTTAATTTCTTTTCATAGTCTACCACAAAATCCAAGATCCATTATCAGGCTAGACTTGATTATGTACGGCCTGCTATAAAGATGTTTCGGGTTGATACGGTGTGGCATGAAATAAAAATGAATATTACCTAACATACAACTATCCCAGTTGATTTCGTATGTTTGTGATGCAACGTTTCATAAACTTCACAAGAGTCAAATTTCTCAGAAGAAAGAACAAGTATCTTGTATTTATCATATCTGTGTACCATTGTATCATTGATATCGACGAGGCAGCATTGATTTTCACGGCACATTCCACGATAAGGAGTTAGGTTTGCACTCATAAACAAAAGTTTGGTTTGGTTTGTTTGTGTTTTACGTCCTTTTAACAGCTATGGTCATTTAAGGACGTGGCAGGTTTTGATGGTGGAGGAAAGCCGGAGTTCCCGGAGAAAAACCACCGACCTACGGCCGATACCTGGCGACTGCCTCACGAAGGTCTCGAACCCGCGACCCAGTGGTGGAAGGCTAGTGGTAGCAGAATTTCAGACGCCTTAACCACTTTGCTACCTTGGCTCCAACACGGTACATTCCACGATTATGATTTTTTTGTTTGCACTCATAAACAAAAGACAACACAGTTTTTTAACATCAGATGTATATTTAAGAATCAATAGGAACGCTTGAAAATAATAGACATATTGACAATATTCCGTCTTTGCGTATTGCAGAGTTATCTTCTCTTGAGAGAAGGTATTGATTGTTACGTCATTTGTTTGTGAGAGTAACGTCATCAATTTTTGAGAAAACGACGTCATGTTCTCACACAACCCAATGACGTAACAATCAATACCTGCTCTCAAGAGAAGATTACTCTGCAATACGCAAAGACGGAATAAGCAAGGTGTAAATTAAACGAATACGCGATACAAGTTGTGACGCAAGTTTGGATGATGGTTATTTCACAATACTCTTCCGAGATACTTTTTCTGTTCGGATTCGACTAAGACACACGTGTCACGTGAAAATATACAAACAAACTGTATGCGGGTTCAGACTGCATGTCTAACAATAGGGAACCGGCAAGCAGATTTCCTTTCTAGAAGAATATGAAATTTTAACCATTTCGTCCAATATTACCAATGTTTTACTTCGACGAAGTTGGTTTGCTACAAATGTACACCGGAAGTATACATGCCCCCCCCCCCCTTTATTAATATACCAAGTTATCTCCAATAAAGTGGGATTTATTCCGAACCTGGGTCTCGGAAACGACTATTTTTCTTTTTTTTTATATTTGTAATTTAGCATTTGACACTCGAGTAGATGCGATAAAAAAAAATCCATTTGAATCGGCATCCCAGAACAAATTAAGTCAAACTCTGTTAAAAATACTGTCGATCGTCCCATAATAAGCCATTCCGCAATTTCTCAAGCAGCTTTGGTTAACTATGTGAGGAAACAGTAACCACATTTATATACGTACAGTCGAACATTAGCAGTTTGGTATGTATCGCTACCTAAATATAAATATAGTTTAAAGATCGACAAGAATTTTACTGAAACGTTACTTAAATGTTACTCTCGATGTAGCCATTCAAAAAAAGAGTTACCGTCAGTGTTATCGTTGCCAGCAAGAAGAACCAAAAACAAAAGAAGTCAATTGCAGACGTCACATCCGGCCAAGTCAACTTTTCCATAACCACTTCCGGTTCTTCGAATGCCCTCTTATTCGAAGGCTTTATTTTTTCTACAGAAGAAGTTTCTGTTTCATTTGTACCATTTGAACGGCTAGCTTCAGTTGCACTCACATCATTAATTTTCCTTTTTGACTTGGAGCACCGAAACATTTTGCTCAAACGAACAAACCGTTGAAGAAACTTGGGTATGTCATGGGAACTGTCGCGAAAGTGAATACGGAGTTCCAGTGTAGTAATCAAGACAATTACTGTGCCCAAAATCAAAAGTATTATCAGATACATACCCAATAACGACATGGTAGAACTAACCGGAAGTGACGCACTTACAATTGTTAGAAATACTGCAAACGCCAGATACACTGTCATAATGTAGCCCATCTTCTCACCACTATCAACAGGTAAAGCAAACACGAACACAGAAAGCAGTGACAACATTATGATTGGAAGCACGACGTTGTAAATAATGTACTGAGGTTTCCTCTTTATTGTGATTGAGAACGTGACGATTGCTCCATCCATCTGTGATACTGAAGCTTTGGCAGACGTTGTGATGAGATCCCATTCACCATTGCTCTGATACTCATCAAGCAAGACGCCTCTATTACCTAGCAGGACGTTTATTTCTGATGAGGAACTCGTCCAAACTCCAAATACTAAGTCACATGTTTGTATGTCAAACGGGAAATGTTGAATGTTAATTGAACATTTCGTCTCAAACACCTCGTACGGAAGCCATGAGACAGTGCCATCGGACGTGATTGGAGCCAGTACAAAGTCATCCCCAAGCTCTTTCATTTTTGTGAAACCATTTTCTAAGGCGATATCAGGTTTCCATATATTTTTCTGTGGTACGTATAAGATAAAAGTGTCGTTATAATCAGATGGTTCCCATTTCATGTAGTCGTCCTGCCATAAAAGAAATAAGGAGGCTGTGGTAGTCATTTTTTCCTGCACCTCATCGATGTCGGTTATTCCAATAAGATTTAAATCCACATACAGTATAATAGGCTTTGACTGGTCTGCAGCAGGACGAACCACCTTGTTGTAAGAGTTGGTTGTAAAGATGTTGGTGAGAAGGGCCTTTACATTATCATGTGTGTTCGATGTGACAGGACAAAACAAAATGGCCACCACACCAAGTAATAAAACCAGTATACCACTTCCCATGGCTATCACTTAATTCTCAAAAGTACATTTGTAAATTAACATGCGTCAAAATGAAACGACTTTAGGTGTTTCACCTGCCAATCGGGGTTATACGAGGATTTGAGGTCTCTCGCAAAACTTCCAACGAGGATCTTTAAACATGCTTTTCTTTAGTAGAACTGATGAATGAACTCGATCTCTCGTCCATGTCCTGTCCTGGTATAACATTTGAAATTGATTGTAATTACAACGTTAATATTTACCAAGTCAACGATATTGCGATAGCACTTGTATGGGTTCAGAAGTCCAAACCCATGTTATATATAAGCGTGTTATTTTTTAAATCCAGTCTCCTGCGACGGTCTCACAAGTATATAAACGTCTAAATTAACGACACTTTTTCAAATAAACCTTCCTTTCTCTTCACAACACTGAACTGTGTGTGTATATATATATATAGCTGATCGATCTTTACAATAATATTTAATCCATATGACGTTGTTACTAATCTAGCGAGTAAATCGGCGATGACAATGAATCAATGTTTTGACTGAATGTAAATGTTCAAGTCATATTTGTACGTGTACAATATCAAAGTACTAACGTGATTGTTAAGTACATAATCTCCTGTTTGTTTCGTCAGTTATATCATGTTTAAAAACAACATTAAATGAGTATTGAGGCGTCAACAAAACCGTACCTCGGACTCAAAATAGTTCGAAGTAGAACAGAATATGGGCAGAAGACAGATAAACAAGATTGTCGTTGCAAAAAAAAAAAGACGTTCAGGAAGATTTTGATGAACATGTTTTACGTTAACAGTTCTGCTGTTCCGATTAAATCATTATCACACACTGTTTATAAACCGTGACCAAGCCACTTGCTCATGTTTTTCTAGTTATTGTGCCAAGGCATTGCTTACTAGTTGGACTGTCACCAATACATTTTATAAATAGGAAAACGTGTATATTACAATATACAAGAATATGGTATTGTATCAAAATACGAAATAAAATATCATATTTCGATATCGTATAATATCTCAAAAGCTCCTTTTCATGATGATATTTAGGTGTTATATGTAGTTCTTTGCAAATTACTTCACATTCCTATTGCTGTACCTACGACAATCAATGGCGTTGTGTATTTGAAAGGCACGAGGTACACTCCATGCACATAGTGATCTTCTTGTCAAATAGATGTTGCTCAGGGAGCAGGGAGTGTCATCTACGCCTACCAAACATAAATACTCTTTAGATCATGCCTAATAGGATGTTTACTGATTGGTTGAACACCTGGTTTTACATACTTAGGAAAATACATTGCGATTGGTGACGACAGAGCGTTCGATTAATATCTCGGGTGCTATTTTCGTTTGTAAATGAACAAGATCATTTTTTGCGGTTTACATAAAGGCAATTTATTTTTTCACTTAAGGAATCCGAATGTGTTAAACTAAGGTGATAACATTTTTGTTTACCCCAATATTATTAACAAAACAACCATCGATCCACAACGTAAGTTGTCAGGGATATAAAATGCTCTTTAGCTAGCACCGAATAATGACGTTATATTCTCTTTAACTAACACTCAGTTGTTTACAACGTTAAGCTGTCAGTGACATAACATTCTCCAGAGGAAATATAGAGTTTTCCACAGCGTTAACTGTCAGTGACATTACATTCTCCCGAGTGTATCACGTCGTCAACTGTCAGTGATACTACATTCTCCCGAGTTAATATAGAGTTTATCACGTCGTTGACTGTCAGTGACGTTACATTCTCCCGAGTGTATCACGTCGTAAACTCTCAGTGACATTACATTCTCCCGAGTCAATATCCTAACACTCAGTTGTTTACAACGTTAAGCTGTCAGTGACATAACATTCTCCAGAGGAAATATAGAGTTTTCCACAGCGTTAACTGTCAGTGACATTACATTCTCCCGAGTGTATAACGTCGTTAACTGTCAGTGATACTACATTCTCCCGAGTTAATATAGAGTTTTCCACAGCGTAAACTGTCAGTGACATTACATTCTCCCGAGTTTATCACGTCGTTAACTGTCAGTGATACTACATTTTCCCGAGTTAATATTGAGTTTTACACAACGTTTACTATCAGTAACATTACATTCTCCCGAGTTAATATCGAGTTTTCCACATCGTTAACTCTCAGTGACTTTACAACCTCCCGAGTGTATCACGTCGTTAACTGTCAGTGACATTACAATTATCACGTCGTTAACTGTCAGTGACATTACAATCTCCTGAGTTAATATCGAGTTTTCCACAACCTTAACTGTCAGTGACATTACATTCTCCCGCGTTAATATCGAGTTTTCCACATCGTTAACTGTCAGTGACATTACAATCTCCTGAGTTAATATCGAGTTTTCCACAACGTTAACTGTCAGTGACATTACAGTCTCCCGAGTGTATCACGTCGTTAACTGTCAGTGATACTACATTCTCCCGAGTTAATATAGAGTTTATCACGTCGTTGACTGTCAGTGACGTTACATTCTCCCGAGTGTATCACGTCGTCAACTGTCAGTGATACTACATTCTCCCGAGTTAATATCGAGTTTATCACGTCGTTAACTGTCAGTGACATTACAATTATCACGTCGTTAACTGTCAGTGACATTACAATCTCCTGAGTTAATATCGAGTTTTCCACATCGTTAACTGTCAGTGACATTACAATCTCCTTAGTTAATATTGAGTTTTACATTCTCCCGAGTCAATATCGAGTTTTCAACAGCGTTAACTCTCAGTGACATAACATTCTCCCGAGTCAATACCGAGTTTTCCACAGCGTTAACTCTCAGTGACATTACTTAAGGAATCCGAATGTGTTAAACTAAGGTGATAACATTTTTGTTTACCCCAATATTATTAACAAAACAACCATCGATCCACGACGTAAGTTGTCAGGGATATAAAATGCTCTTTAGCTAGCACCGAATAATGACGTTATATTATCTTTAACTAACACTCAGTTGTTTACAACGTTAAGCTGTCAGTGACATAACATTCTCCAGAGGAAATATAGAGTTTTCCACAGCGTTAACTGTCAGTGACATTACATTCTCCCGCGTTAATATCGAGTTTTCCACATCGTTACCTGTCAGTGACATTACATTCTCCCGAGTCAATATCGGGTTTTCCACAGCGTTAACTCTCAGTGACATAACATCCTCCCGAGTCAATACCGAGTTTTCCACAGCGTTAACTCTCAGTGACATAACATCCTCCCGAGTCAATACCGAGTTTTCCACAGCGTTAACTCTCAGTGACATTACATTCCCCTGAGTTAATATCGAGTTTTCCACAGCGTTAACTCTCAGTGACATAACATTCTCCCGAGTCAATATCGAGTTTTCCACAGCGGTAACTCTCAGTGACATAACATTCTCCCGAGTCAATACCGAGTTTTCAACAGCGTTAACTCTCAGTGACATAACATTCTCCCGAGTCAATATCGAGTTTTCCACAGCGGTAACTCTCAGTGACATAACATTCTCCCGAGTCAATACCGAGTTTTCCACAGCGTTAACTCTCAGTGACATAACATTCTCCCGAGTCAATATCGAGTTTTCCACAGCGGTAACTCTCAGTGACATAACATTCTCCCGAGTCAATATCGAGTTTTCCACAACGTTAACTGTCAGTGACATTACATTCGCCCGAGTTTATCACGTCGTTAACTGTCAGTGATACTACATTTTCCCGAGTTAATATTGAGTTTTACACAACGTTTACTATCAGTAACATTACTCAGATGTTTATAACGTTAAGCTGTCAGTGACATAACATTCTCCAGAGGAAATATAGAGTTTTCCACAGCGTTAACTGTCAGTGACATTACATTCTCCCGCGTTAATATCGAGTTTTCCACATCGTTACCTGTCAGTGACATTACATTCTCCCGAGTCAATATCCTAACACTCAGTTGTTTACAACGTTAAGCTGTCAGTGACATAACATTCTCCAGAGGAAATATAGAGTTTTCCACAGCGTTAACTGTCAGTGACATTACATTCTCCCGAGTGTATCACGTCGTTAACTGACAGTGATACTACATTCTCCCGAGTTAATATCGAGTTTATCACGTCGTTAACTGTCAGTGACGTTACATTCTCCCGAGTGTATCACGTCGTAAACTGTCAGTGACATTACATTCTCCCGAGTGTATCACGTCGTTAACTGTCAGTGATACTACATTCTCCCGAGTTAATATAGAGTTTTCCACAACGTTAACTGTCAGTGACATTACATTCTCCCGAGTTTATCACGTCGTTAACTGTCAGTGACATTACAATCTCCTTAGTTAATATTGAGTTTTACACAACGTTAACTATCAGTAACATTACATTCTCCCGAGTTAATATCGAGTTTTCCACATCGTTAACTGTCAGTGACATTACATTCCCCTGAGTTGATATCGAGTTTTCCGCAACGTTAACTGTCAGTGACATTACATTTTCCCGCGTTAATATCGAGTTTTCCACGTCGTTAACTGTCAGTGACATTACAATCTCCCGAGTTAATATCGAGTTTTCCGCAACGTTAACTGTCAGTGACATTACATTTTCCCGCGTTAATATCGAGTTTTCCACGTCGTTAACTGTCAGTGACATTACATTCCCCTGAGTTAATATCGAGTTTTCCGCAACGTTAACTGTCAGTGACATTACATTCCCCTGAGTTAATATCGAGTTTTCCGCAACGTTAAGCTGTCAGTGACATTACATTGTCCTTAGTTAATATCGAGTTATCCTCGACGTTAACTGTCAGTGACATTATATGCTACCTATTTAATACCGAGTTTTCTACAACGTCAATTGTCATGAAGTAATAATATCCTTAACTAACGATCAGTAGTCCACAACGCTTTTTTGTCAGAGACACTTTATTCGAAATATGTGAAACTCAGATGTTCCAAATGTACAGTTTTCAGTAACGCTATCACTACATTGTATTTGAGAGTAATAGTTCAAAGTTTTCTTAGTCTTATGGTTCAGACTTCTTTCGGTGATACATTTTAATCCCTATGAATGATTTTTTTTTTACAATTTAATTTTACATTTTTTGTAAATATTCGATATATTTTGAGTGGTATTATTATTGTGCTGATTTGACGTTTAATGGTTTGGCACCGTACAATTAATTATCCGAAGATACTTGTATTCCTAGCTAAAGTACCTGATCACACATGACAAGGATTGATAACAGGGAAAAGAACAGAAGTTAACCATGTTAATTTCGTTTTCTGCCATCATACAATTTTATACATAATACATATTCGCCTGACAATAAGAACGAGACAGAAAAATCTATTCAATTAAATGACATTGTTTGCGTCCGGGCGAAATAATATTTATTCCGTAAAGTATGTTACAGACCAATGTACAACTGATAAAAGAACAATATTTTCATTTTTACTGTAACATATGACAAATATTTATCAAAAACATAGAGGGGTTCATTTCTAAAGGGTGGTTTCAAGTTTTGTTTCGCTTTATCATCATACTTGCGTTAATTCATTTGTTTTTATTTCGTTTTGAGTTTTAAAATGTAAGCGCCGTAATTTTGGGTTGGTTATAATGAATCTTACGATAATATTTCTTATTTCCGATGTGACTGGTAATGTTATACTCACTTTTCTAATTCAAAGTGTACCTGTTGCTAAGGAAATGAACTCGGCCAAACAGTGCGCTGACGACTAGATTTATGGAAAGCATATGAATCTGTACCCCTGCAAGCCATTTAGTGTTTAAAGCTTAGCGCCGGTGTAACATGAAAAAGTGACCCACGTAAAAAACTTACCCGGGGTTAATATTTTTACTTCGTCCTGTGAAAAAATGACCACGTAGATAAGTGACCCGGATCTTAGGAAAAGGAAACATCAACCAATGATAATGAGTGATTTATTCTATTAGAGCATCTAATCCGCCCGGCCATCCGCTCAAAGGTCAAGGTCGAAATAGAAGTTTACGGAAAAATCTGGTCATCAAGCTGCATAACTATAAATTTCGTTATAAACGAATCCTCTGCCAATGTCGTATGGGACATCCGTAAAGCTTAATGCAAAGATGCTGTGATCGAAGTCTTTGGACATCAATATACGTTCGTCATCGTGTGTATTGACCAATGCCTCTTTCAGGGGTTCTGACGACGCTACGGACCAGTACATCTTGGAGATGTAGTTCTTTAATCCCACATACGGTTATCTTGCATACAAAGTGTTCAACACTGAAAGACAGGTTTATAGTGGGCACATACTTTTCGCATGTAAATGCTCCTTTGGGAAACATTTTAACTTTGGAGGCAAGGTTTAACTTCCAACCACTTAAATGAGGCTTTCCGTACCACTTTTTCGATCACCATATTGACAACACACTATTTACGTCAATAATAGTATCAAGTTTGTCAGTCATTGTCCCTTTTTCTTCGTTTTCTCTTTCTGTCCTGTAAGTTGTTCGTCCTTTCTCTCCAATTTCGGTTCCTCTGGCCACAAGTACTTAAGAAGTCTTGCTCCATTTACCAGGGTTTTCTAATTTGACACATTATACGTTCCCATGTCATGCACTGCTTCAATTGTTTATGGCCCTTGCCGATGTAGGATCAAGTTTTCCTCCCTTTCTGGTGGCCTTACATGAGCTATGTAGCAGTAAGTTGTCACCAACTTTGAATACTGCTTTTTAACTTTTTTTGTCATGATAAAACTTTTGTTTTCGTTGTGTATATTTGATATTCTGAGCTGCCACTTCTCTCGCTTGGGCAAGAGCAACACATGTACAAATTCTTGACTTTGATCGTCGCCTTACAAACAGAACGTTCTGCATTTTCTCTTAAAATTTCGTATTTTCGTTTCAGACTTCCTCATCTTTTTAGGATTTTCCCCTCTTCAGATATGCTCTTATTTCCTCCGTCGAGACTTCCATTTGTTCTATGCTTAATCTCAAACCTTGATATAGCGCGCCAAAAAACATAATCGCTTGCTTTATTGCATTCTGGCATGTTTTTTTTGCATAAAGAAAGTGTTACACAACCTCCGGCCCGCGCTGTACATATTCGCGGGGTCCTGCGCTGTGACATAATTACGAAGTGCCGTATTGTCAAACCTTGTTTCTTTATGCAGGATTTTTTTTATTTCATCATAGATCCGACGGTGTACAGATTATTTTAAAACTGAACCCACTCGCTTAATGGAATAAAAATAATAGTCTGAGGCAAAAATCATAAGAACATATTACCTATCATGCTTTCGACTAAAAATCTTTATTTTAAACACTACACAAAATTCACTTCCATAATATGACCCTTTCTTGTATCATGGTTTAAGAAAACCCCTTGCAAATTCTTGTAAGGTTCGTTATAGTGGCCATATAATAAAATAACAAAATGTCACAGAAAAAGACCTTTAGAAACCAGACATTTTCATAAAATTCTAATATTTATACCATAGCATTTTAACTACATTGCTGTACATTATTGTAAGAGGACGGGGTCCAAACTTTCTAGGTAATCTACTTTTTGTCTTCAAAGGTAAAAATCGTATCGCTTTACTCGCTGATGCTTTTTATTAATACTGGAATTTGTTTTAACTGATTCAACTGTTTTTCTATTGAGAACAAATGAATAATACATAAAAGTGATTCAATTAATAAAGCATAATTATACACCAGCAATGTGCACAAGATCGTATCAGAGCGCTCCTAAATTTCATTACTTATTTTTCGGGGAGGGGTTGGGTGGGAGGGGGTGGGAGGTTGTGCGTGTGTAACACGAACAATATACCGGTATTTAGACATAACTTCCAAACATTTGGATTTGGACAGCTCCCTGGATCTTCCTTGAATAAAACTAAGCATTCTGGGCGAAAATTCACGGTTTTACATACGTTGGATCTCACTGGACCAAATTATAGGTACAATTTCAAATTTACATAATGTTACAAAAAGTATTATTCCGTAGAAATCTGACCCGGATTTCGGGTAATTTTGCAACGGTTGTGGGTCAGTTTTATACGGATGCCCGGGTAAGATTTATACTTGCAATTTGGATCCCGGGTAGGTTTTCTACGCGGGTCACTGTTTCATGTTACACCGGCTACAAGATCACAACATTTGTAATCTCCTGACGTTGCTTTGCAGACATGTTTAAAGGACGAATACATACACTTGTTTTATGCGTCAGTCTTTCCCTGTCACCCATGTTCGTGGCTCCAGCGTATCTTAATGACACAAAAGGACTTTTCAAATACCTGTTCGACGACAACGGTTATGACACTAGGGTGATACCTATTGAGGACCAGAACGATACATTGTTTGTGCACGTCCATTTCTTCCTAATGCGAGTAAGCGAGATTGATGAGGTCAAGGAGACTATGACAACGGTAGTGTATTTCTACATGGGGTGGTGTGACGATAACTTGAAATGGAATACCACCATGTTCAACGACATAGATCATATCCATGTGCCGCAATCCGATGTCTGGAAACCAGAACTCCCACTAGAAAATGGAATAGCGAAAATGAACGAATTTGGTGACCCTATCAGATTAATGCTGGTATGGTTCGATGGTTTTGTTCAATGGTGGCCGTTTGAGGTACTTACAACAACATGCGCTATCGACATAACATATTATCCGTTCGACAAACAAACTTGCCATATCATATTTGGAGTCTGGACATACACTTTGGAGGAAATTGACGTATCCATGTATGCTTCTGACATAGACATGAGCGAATATCAGACGAATGGACAATGGGATGTCATCAAAACCTCTGCAGTAAAATCTAATTCGTATGGGAAGGCTTTGGTCACTTTTTCGATCACTATGAAGAGAAAGCCCCAGTACATAATAAATTCTGTTGTTTTGCCAATAATGATGCTGTCGATTCTCTCCGTCTTCACCTTCGTCCTGCCAATCGACTGTGGGGAAAAGATGGGCTTTTCGATGACTCTATACCTTGCCTTTGCTGTTTTTCTAACCATCGTGAGTTCAACACTTCCAGAGAGGGCGACCATGTCTTTAATGTCATTGTACCTTATAATTCTTCTGATTATCGGAACGATAATCAACATGATAAGTGCTTTACAGATTCGTATTCATTACAGTGACAGTTCCCGCGAAATCCCGTTCTGCGTGAGAAATCTGGTACGGATCAGTTGGAAATTGCAGTGCAGAAGGTCAGTACATAAAATTCGACCGTGTTCTAATGCAAAGCCAAAAGATATCCAAAATAAGACCATTTTCGATGAAAGAAAATCTGGAGAAATTATCAATGTGGAAGATTTAGACAGCATCTCGCCGAAGCCATCTGTGTCGGAGCCCGAAGCTAAAAGAGATAACATCACGTGGCCGGATGTGACCTCGGCCATTGACTTTTTCTGTTTTTGGGGATTCTTATCCACGATTGTCCTAGTAACAGTTCTATTATTCGTCATTGGTAACCTAGAGAGCGATAAACAAGGATAGTCTCAAGACCATACAACAAGACTGTTTTATAACCATCTTCTGTCTTTTTTTTAATTCTACATATTCTTAGTAGAAAGGAAATAGGGAAAACTCTCAGCTTTAGACAACTGCTCAGTAGGTTTGTTTAACCAACGTCTGTCTTAATGTGTGACTTGATGCATGCATATACACGGAAAACTCGATTGAATGGTAATGAGAAAAAGAAACGATAAACATCTTCTGTCTTGTATCCAATATATTCTGAGTAGAATGTAAAGAGAGTGAAAAAATAATATAAGACGTATGTACGGAAGGTTATGTTGTTTTTTTACCTGGTAATGATGGTAAAAATAGATATGTTGTATTTTTTGGTTTATTGTGTATCATTCAACGTACATATGTAAGGCTGTCCAATAAGCCCTTTTTATACAATATCTTATGATAACACATACACTTGTACATGTAACACAACATTTGACTGAATAAGACGATGCTTTGGCTTAAGGTAGCTATTCAATAAAATAAATATAGTTATCATATGCAGGCCCAGTATAGTGGTCGAAAGTAAGTAGCTCGGCCACAAGTAGTCTTATCTGCGTTAAACAGTTGTACTCAAATTGTCCCAAGTTGACCAGCTACACAATAAACAATTCTATTTGAATTTAAAGATATTTCTAAATTCAAAATTGTAACATGGCGTCCAAGCGTCACTTTCTTCATAAGACACAGTGTACAACATTAGATTTTGTACCCATATCTGTTCTTATCGCATCAAAGAGACGTTTTCACATTCGTCAAATATTACATTTATTTGTGTTTCTGAAATGCTCAACAGACCTAGTACAAGCATCTCTAGCTTGTGAAATTCAGTTTCATACACAATTGATATCCACACAAAATCGTTCAGAAGTACAATAATAATTGTTCTGATGTATCTGAGACGGCGGTACAATAATTATCTGGGAAAAAAAGGTTATATCAAGAATGAATTGTTGTAAAATATTTCTATGTTGCGATGCGACAAGCTTTGGTGTGTTTTATGATAACAAGGTTTGATATGCATTGTAAGCCATCACATAAAACATTTTTTAACATAGTAAAAAGTTGTAGTTTAGGTGAAAACTGCTTTCGTCATGGAGTTTTAGATTTTTTAACATTTTTTTAAAAATCCTTCCAACCATGATATGATTGAAATTTGATGCTCAGCGTTGTGCTGGCCAGCAGTTCCGTCTGACTGTCCAAACCCATCAGCCAAAGAAATTAATATATCATAACCAAACTACAATAGTGAATTTAAAAACTTTATCTGAATAGTATTCGATGATTATTATGTAAATATTGTTATTGTCATCTATTTTGCATAAAGTAATTGTTAATCCCTCGAAGGATAATTGATTGTATAATAAATCTGTTTGTAAGTGTCGATGAATCGATAGATGTTTATCCGTAGAAAACAAAGATTTGTTTTATATTCTGCGCATAATTTTCAGCACTGCATATTTTACTAATACGACCCTTTATTTGTCAGCTGTATCCAATTGTCACCATTTCCTATATTCCATTAACCGATCGATCAGTTGTCAGCTGTATTCGATTGTCGCCATTCCTATATTCCATTAACCGATCGCTCAGTTGTCAGCTGTTCTCGATTGTCAACATTTCCATATTCTATTTACCTCGCCATTCCTATATTCCATTAACCGATCGATCAGTGGTCAGCTGTATTCGATTGTCGACATTTCGATGTTCTATTTTCCTGATTCTCAGTTGTCAGCTGGGCTGGATTATCGCCATTCCTTTTTCAATTACCGGTCGCTCAGTTGTCAGCTGGTCTGGATTGTCGCCCTTCCTTTTTCAATTAACCGGGCGCTCAGTTGTCAGTTGGGCTCGATATTCGCCATTTCTTTTTCAATCAACCGGTGGAACAGCTGTCAGCTGTGCTCGATTGTCAACATTTCATATTATTTTTTCCTGAATCTCAGTTGTCAACTGTATTCAATTCTCGCCATTCCTATATTCCATTAACCGATCGCTCAGTTGTCACCTGTTCTCGATTGTCAACATTTCCATATCATATTTCCCTTATGTTCAGTTGTCAGCTGTATTCGCTTGTCGCCATTCCTATATTCCATTAACCGATCGATCAGTGGTCAGCTGTATTCGATTGTCAACATTTCCACATTATATTTACCTGATGCTCAGCTGTCAGCAGTATTCCATTGTCAACATTTCTATATTCTATTTACCTGATGTTCAGTTGTCAGCTATATTCCATTGTCACCATTTCCATATCATATTTACCTTATGTTCAGTTGTCAGCTGTATTCTATTGTCAACATTTCCATATCATATTTGCCTTATGTTCAGTTGTCAGCTGTGTTCCATTGTCAACATTTCCATATTATACTTTCCTGATGCTCAGTTGTCATGTATTCGATTGTCGCCATTCCTATATTCCATTTACCGTTCGATCAGTTGTCAGCTGTTTTCCTATATTCCATTAACTGATCGATTAGTTGTCAGCTGTATTCGATTGGCAACATTTCCATATTATATTTACCTGATATTCTATTTACCTGATGTTCAGTTGTCAGCTATATTCCATTGTCACCATTTCCATATTATATTTACCTTATGTTCAGTTGTCAGCTGTATTCGATTGGCAACATTTCCATATTATATTTACCCTACGTTCAGTTGTCAGCTGTATTCGCTTGTCGCCATTCCTATATTCCGTTTACCGATCGATCAGTTGTCAGCTGTATTCCATTGTTAACATTTCCATATTATATTTACCTTATGTTCCTGTATTCAATTGTCGCCATTCCTATATCCCATTAACCGATCGATCAGTGGTCAGCTGTATTCGATTGTCGCCATTCCTATATTCCGTTTACCGATCGATCAGTTGTCAGCTGTTCTAGATTGTCAACATTTCCATATTGTCAACATTTCCATATTATATTTACCCTACGTTCAGTTGTCAGCTGTATTCCATTGTCAGCATTTCCATATTATATTTTCCTTATGCTCAGTTGTCAACTGTATTCAATTGTCGCCATTCCTATATCCCATTAACCGATCGCTCAGTTGTCAGCTGTACTCGATTGTCAACATTTCCACATTATATTTACCTGATACTCAGTTGTCAGCTGTACTCGATTGTCAACATTTCCATGTTCTATTATTATATTTACATGATGCTCAGCTGTCAACTGTTTTCAATTGTCGCCATTCCTATATTCCATTTACCGAGCGATCAGTTGTCAGCGGTTCTCGATTGTCAACATTTCCACATTATATTTACCTGATGCTCAGCTGTCAACTGTTTTCAATTGTCGCCATTCCTATATCCCATTAACCGATCGATCAGTTGTCAGCTGTTCTCTATTGTCAACATTTCCATATTATATTTACCTTATGTTCCTGTATTCAATTGTCGCCATTCCTATATCCCATTAACCGATCGCTCAGTTGTCACCTGTTCTCGATTGTCAACATTTCTATATTCTATTTACCTGATGTTCAGTGGTCAGCTATATTCCATCGTCAACATTTCCATATCATATTTTCCTTATGTTCAGTTGTCAGCTGTGTTCGATTGTCAACATTTCCATATTTTATTTTCCTGATGCTCAGTTGTCAGCTGGGCTGGATTGTCGCCATTCCTTTATTCCATTAACCGTTCACTCAGTTGTCAGCTGTACTCGATTGTCAACATTTCCACATTATATTTACCTGATGCTCAGTTGGCAGCTGTATTCCATTGTCAGCATTTCCATATTATATTTTCCTGACGCTCAGTTGTCAACTGTATTCAATCCATTCCTATTTCAATCAACCGGTCGATGAGTTGTCAGCTGTGCTCGATTGTCAACATTTCCACATTATATTTACCTGATGCTCAGGTGTCAACTGTATTCAATTGTCACCATTCCTTTATTCAATTAACCGGTCACTCAGTTGGCATCTGTACTCGATTGTCAACATTTCCACATTATATTTACCTGATACTAGCTGTACTCGATTGTCAACATTTCCATGTTCTATTATTATATTTACATGATGCTCAGCTGTCAACTGTTTTCAATTGTCGCCATTCCTATATCCCATTAACCGATCGCTCAGTTGTCAGCTGTGCTCGATTGTCAAT
The DNA here is from genome assembly GCF_002113885.1 of Mizuhopecten yessoensis. Lineage (NCBI taxonomy): Eukaryota > Metazoa > Mollusca > Bivalvia > Pectinida > Pectinidae > Mizuhopecten > Mizuhopecten yessoensis. The sequence continues at coordinate 915,203 of NW_018405627.1, forward strand.
ATTTCCATATTCTATTTACCTCGCCATTCCTATATTCCATTAACCGATCGCTCAGTTGTCAGCTGTGCTCGATTGTCAACAGTTCCATATTATATTTTCCTGATGCTCAGTTTTCAACTGTATTCAATTGTCGCCATTCCTTTATTCCATTAACCGGCCACTCAGTTGTCAGCTGTACTCGATTGTCAACATTTCCACATTATATTTACCTGATACTCAGTTGTCAGCTGTATTCCATTGTCAACATTTCCATATTATATTTTCCTGATGCTAAGTTGTCAACTGTATTCAATTGTCGCCATTCCTTGATTCCCATTAACTGGTCGCTCAGTTGTCAGCTGAACTCTATTGTCAACATTTCCATGTTCTATTTACCTGATGCTCAGTCCTTATGTTCAGTTGTCAGCTGTATTCGATTGTCAACATTTCCATATTATATTTACCTGATGCCCAGTTGTCAACTGTATTCAATTGTCGCCATTCCTTTATTCCCATTAACTGGTCGCTCAGTTGTCAGCTGAACTCTATTGTCAACATTTCCATGTTCTATTTACCTGATGCTCAGTTAACAGCTGTGCTCGATTGTCAACATTTCCATATTATATTTACCTTATGTTCAGTTCTCAGCTGTATTCCATTGTCAACATTTCCATATTATATTTACCTTATGTTCATTTGTCAGCTGTATTCGATTGTCGACATTTCGATGTTCTATTTACCTGATGCTCAGTTGTCAGCTGGGCTGGATTGTCGCCATTCCTTTTTCAATTAACCGGTCGCTCAGTTGTCAGTTGGGCTCGATTGTCGCCATTCCTTTTTCAATCAACCGGTCGATCAGTTGTCAGCTGTGCTCGATTGTCAACATTTCCATATTCTATTTACCTGATGTTCAGTTGTCAGCTGTACTCCATTGTCAATATTTCCATATTCTATTTACCTGATGTTCAGTTGTCAGCTGTATTCCATTGTCAACATTTCCATATTATATTTACCTTATGTTCAGTTGTCAGCTGTATTCGATTGTCGACATTTCCATATTATATTTACCTGATGCTCAGTTGTCAGCTGTATTCGATTGTCGCCATTCCTTTATTCCATTAACCGGTCGCTCAGTTGTCAACTGTATTCGATTGTCAACATTTCCATGTTCTATTTATCTGATGCTAATTTGTCAACTGCACTTAATCATCAGAAGGTAAGATATGTCTTGCCTTACGCTCGGAGACCATTTGTAGAAAATGCATGTACGATTAGCTGAATCAGCAATTATCGTAAAACAAATGTTCTGTGTATTTTAAAAGCAAAACCATTAATTAAGTTACTGAAAACTTTCAAAATAGCGAATTATTTATCAGAGTAAACTTTATGCAAATTTATTATATTATACTCTTGTATCTTGACCAAATGATTAAAGGTTGAAATGTCTTTAAACACAGATTAGGCTAATCACTTAACAACTGGGTCCAGTTTTCAGTAGTATAATTATCAACACTAACAAGACACTCAATTGTCAGGTTTGTGGTCAGCAATTGAATACTGTTATTCCGTCTTTGTGTATTGCAGAGTTATCTTCTCTTGGGAGCAGGGATTGATTGTTAAGTCACTTGTTTGTGAGAGTAAAGTCATCAATTTTTGAGAAAACGACGTAATTTTCTCTCACAAACCAATGACGTAACAATCAATACCTGCTCCAAAGAGAAGATAACTCTGCAATACGCAAAGACGGAATAATGAAATTGTGTTTACTTTTGGCATGTCGGACTGATATTCAGAGCCCAAAGGTTGATACAGCGTCTGCTGTGGTGTATCAGTGAGCAAGATACTTTCCTCCGCTTGTTCCAGTCTACTCAGCTGTAAATGAGTACGTGGTTGTGCAGTGCTAGAGTTGTAGAATGCTTGCTGTGAGCGCCGTAATGGCGGTACCGGCTGTATGTACCCCAAGGAGTTGAGAAAGATATTGGCTGGTTGCAAAGGCCCTATAACCACGGATAATAATTTGTAAACCGCTTTGAGACGACCTACGAACTAGTTTGTGATAAAGCGGTATATAAGAACCTCGAATTATTATTATTATTAATATACGCATGTCATAACACGTATATGTTGAAGTGTTGCAGGAAATGCTTGCGAACAGATAAAAAAAATGTTGTACATTTCCGAAAAAAGTCTATTTTATTAACTCATAAATGGTTTAAGTGTGGAAATGCACCGGTAATTTTGACGGACTAGTATAACAAACTTTCATTATTCAATCAATGAACCTTGTAAAAACAAAACAGCTGCAAATTGTCTAGCATGAAAAGTACACTGATCTTATGGAATGACTAATAATGTTTTCTGTATACTTTACAAGTCTTTTATTGATCCCGTAGTGTTTTGATAATCGAATATAGGGTATGAACAGGTACAAAGAGGTGGGTGTTTATTTATCAAAACAAAGCCTGCGGGTTGTTTAGGTTCTTTATAGAAAACCGTTTTGGCTCTAAGAGATGACATTGGTTGGCATCCCTGTTATATCAACCTGACGATGGAAACTGTCCGACTTGTTTAGACTGACGACCGATAATAGACATTTTAAATAGCTTAGCATTGATTCTGTTAGCTTCCGAAATCCTGTAAATCCAGATTTGCATTGAATTGAGGAAAAAAGGGTCGATTATTTTGATTTTCAACAAAATATAGTTTGCCTCGGGTTTGATGTCCTCGCAATAAACCAGGGTCATAAGGACGGTTGCCTAGGGAAACAGAAACGGAAAGTAGAGAGAAAGGAAAGATATGAAACGAAAAAGATCCCAAATATTGAAATAGGGGCAGCAGATCAATGTTGGTTACTTCCATGTCCCCTTTAATTTCAAAGGAATATTATTATCGTTTTCCAGTAGTTATCCGACCTATTTCTTAATTTAACTTACGTTTCAAAAATAATGGATCGCGATTTTAAAACATGTCATTTTGAAAGGAAAATAATATTTTTTGTATCAATCAATCTGGATTTCGTTCAGGTCATTCGACAGTTAACCAGCTGAGTGCTTTTCATAACCATGATTCTGCATTTGACAGGAAAGAAAAATCGTGATTTATATTTCGCAATTTTTCTAAGGCATTTGACGAAGCATGGCATGAAGAACTGTTGTTAAAATGTTTAGAATATCGTATTGAGGATAATTACGTATGTCATCCCACATCAATTAGAATGAATGTATATATTAACATTTATGACACATTAGAATGAATGTATATCTACATGTATGTCATCATACGTCAATTAGAATGAATATATATCTACATGTATGTCATCACGCGTCAATTAGAATGAATGTATATCTACATTTATGTCATCACGCGTCAATTAGAATGAATATATATTTACATTTCTGTCACCATGCGTCAATTAGAATGAATATATATCTACATTTATGTCTTCACGAGTCAATTAGAATGAATATATATCTACATTTATGTCATCACGCGTCAATTAGAATGAATGTATATATTTACATTTATGTCACCAAGCGTCAATCAGAATGAATATATATCTACATGTATGTCACCACGCGTCAATTAGAATGAATGTATATCTACATTTATGTCATCACGCGTCAATTAGAATGAATGTATATCTACATTTATGTCATCACGCGTCAATTAGAATGAATGTATATCTACATTTATGTCATCACGCGTCAATTAGAATGAATGTATATCTACATTTATGTCATCACGCGTCAATTAGAATGAATGTATATCTACATTTATGTCATCACGCGTCAATTAGAATGAATGTATATCTACATTTATGTCATCACGCGTCAATTAGAATGAATGTATATCTACATTTATGTCATCACGCGTCAATTAGAATGAATGTATATCTACATTTATGTCATCACGCGTCAATTAGAATGAATGTATATCTACATTTATGTCATCACGCGTCAATTAGAATGAATATATATCTACATTTATGTCATCACGCGTCAATTAGAATGAATGTATATCTACATTTATGTCATCACGCGTCAATTAGAATGAATGTATATCTACATTTATGTCATCACGCGTCAATTAGAATGAATATATATCTACATTTATGTCATCACGCGTCAATTAGAATGAATGTATATCTACATTTATGTCATCACGCGTCAATTAGAATGAATATATATCTACATTTATGTCATCACGCGTCAATTAGAATGAATGTATATCTACATTTATGTCATCACGCGTCAATTAGAATGAATGTATATCTACATTTATGTCATCACGCGTCAATTAGAATGAATATATATCTACATTTATGTCATCACGCGTCAATTAGAATGAATGTATATCTACATTTATGTCATCACGCGTCAATTAGAATGAATGTATATCTACATTTATGTCATCACGCGTCAATTAGAATGAATATATATCTACATTTATGTCATCACGCGTCAATTAGAATGAATGTATATCTACATTTATGTCATCACGCGTCAATTAGAATGAATGTATATCTACATTTATGTCATCACGCGTCAATTAGAATGAATATATATCTACATTTATGTCATCACGCGTCAATTAGAATGAATGTATATCTACATTTGTGTCATCACGCGTCAATTAGAATGAATGTATATCTACATTTATGTCATCACGCGTCAATTAGAATGAATGTATATCTACATTTATGTCATCACGCGTCAATTAGAATGAATGTATATCTACATTTATGTCATCACGCGTCAATTAGAATGAATGTATATCTACATTTGTGTCATCACGCGTCAATTAGAATGAATGTATATCTACATTTATGTCATCACGCGTCAATTAGAATGAATGTATATCTACATTTGTGTCATCACGCGTCAATTAGAATGAATGTATATCTACATTTATGTCATCACGCGTCAATTAGAATGAATGTATATCTACATTTATGTCATCACGCGTCAATTAGAATGAATGTATATCTACATTTATGTCATCACGCGTCAATTAGAATGAATGTATATCTACATTTATGTCATCACGCGTCAATTAGAATGAATGTATATCTACATTTATGTCATCACGCGTCAATTAGAATGAATGTATATCTACATTTATGTCATCACGCGTCAATTAGAATGAATGTATATCTACATTTATGTCATCACGCGTCAATTAGAATGAATGTATATCTACATTTATGTCATCACGCGTCAATTAGAATGAATGTATATCTACATTTATGTCATCACGCGTCAATTAAAATGAATGTATATCTACATTTATGTCACCTCGCGTCAATTAAAATTAATGTATATCTACATTTATGACATCATGCGTCAATTAGAATGAATTTATATCTACATTTATGTTATCACGCGCAATTAGAATGAATATATATCTACATGTATGTCATCACGCGTCAATTAGAATGAATGTATATCTACATTTATGTCATCACGCGTCGATTAGAATGAATATATATCTACATTTCTGTCACCATGCGTCAATTAGAATGAATATATATCTACATTTGTCATCACGAGTCAATTAGAATGAATATATATCTACATTTATGTCATCACGCGTCAATTAGAATGAATGTATATATTTACATTTATGTCACCAAGCGTCAATCAGAATGAATATATATCNGTATGTCATCACGCGTCAATTATAATGAATGTATATCTACATTTATATCATCACGCTTCAACTAGAATTAATGTAGATTTTACGCGTTATCTGTAGTTATTTGTGGGTGCTGTCTAGAGAGCTCCTTGTTTAATTAGTCAGAAATTGAGTCCAGTTTTGTTCCTTAATGTCTTTTAATGAATAAAAAAATAATCTGCAAACAATTGTCAATATTTATTTATTTACATATCCATCTCATGCTTTGTTACAAATTCTTGTCATCAAAGTAAACAAACAGAAATTCAAATATCCACAATATGTTAAACTAAAACTGACACCAGAAAGCCAGATTCATTCACCCAAGATGTACACTTGCATACCACATGTAGTTACTCAAAGTGAAATATTGTAGAAGATATGACCATGGCAAACTGTTTCAAAGGGTTGAACTCAAAGGTCAGAGCATAGGTCACTGTGACATATTTCTTGTTCTTGCACCTCGCCATCACAAGATGAACCTTTATACAAAAATAAGGTTACTCCAGGTGAAATAGTTTACAATGCCGAAGATATGCACGAGACACTTTTTTGTCTAAGGTTGAGGTTAAAGGTCAAATCATAGGACACAGTGACTCTAAGATTGAGGTAAAAAAGTCAAACTATAGGTCACAGTGACCTACTTCTTGTATCTGACACTCATCAATCCCAAGATGCATTTGCATACAAAATCTGGTTATTCCAGTTGAAATGGTTTAGATGATATGCATTGGACAACATTTTGGCGAACATGTTTTATAAAGGGGCATAACTCCTATAAAAATTAACAGATCAAAGTTTTAATCGCAAGCGCACAACTTCAGAGTGTGTTGATTACATCAGTGAACTTTCAAGAAATTTGGCTGAAAATAGTAGGAGGAATTGTGTGGACAAAATTGTGTCAACAGACAGGCGGACAGATAACGTATTCATGTACACCTTAGTATCCTCTTTGTAGGGGCTTTCATACATTTTTGAATTCAGTACTTCAAAGATATTCACTGTAGATGTGTTGACAAAATAATCTGGACAGAAGTAATTGAAAAGGGGCATAACTCTGAGAAACTTTTGAAATATACTTGACATAATATTCTGGATGAGAAGTTATATAAAAGTGGCAAACCTCTTAGAAAGTTTGTCCAAATTAAACCACAGAAGAAAGAGCACCACGTCATTTAATAAAGAGTAGTTTACCTAGTCTGAAAAATCACTTCAGTACTTTTTGAAATACACTTGACTCAATATTACATACAGGCGGTCAGACTGCCATCCTCGATACTCCAGGGGTTACGCTCACTTTTGCTCTCTACACACCTGGAATATGTCATAGCAAAATGGAAGGCTCAGTGTGCGCCACCTTATGTATGAGACGAGAAGAAAGGTTTGATCCTTTGACGTACATCAAAAGAATCTGTCCGTCGCATAAGGATAAAATGAACTTGATTTGAAGTTGGATATTGCTTTTCTGTAATCTTCAAAGAACAGATATCAGCCTTAGAGATTGGTCAGTTTTTTTTTTTACCCAAGACCAATCAAAAAGCTTGTCACTTGCATTCAATTTTGCTATGACATATTCCAGGGGTGCAGAGAGCGAAAGTGAACGTAACCCCTGGAGTATCGAGGATGTCAGACTGCCAGACAGGGTGAGTCCAATATACCCTCCACCCTCACCAAACTCTGTTGCGGGAAGTACAAAAGTTATCCAATAAACTATGCAGTGCAATAACAAAAGCACAACTGGGGCCACTCGTATACAACATCTCAAAGTGGAGGAAAATCTCAAGCATTGCATGTCTATGGGAGCTCTTAGACTTGAGGAAATCTCAAGCAATGTACTGCCAACGAGAAATCTTAGACCGGGGGAAGTCCCAAAAGTTGCTATGTTTTATACAAGTAGGGCCTGATTTTATGAAATCTCAAGTTTGACCTTACTTAATCCAGCAAGCTGATAATTCACGCCTACATATTATAAAATGTACTCTTAACTCATTCACCCCTGAAGACACATTTGAACTCTTCCGATTCAATGGTTGGAATAGTTCATTATGAAATTTCAGGGGTGAATGAGTTAATAGCTGCCCCGAAATCCACAAAATGTTTAATGCACTTGCATATGTTGTAATTAATTATGCATAATTTGCTGAATTTTTATTTGATTTAAAGTGTCAGGTATGGAGCATAAACACATCTCTGACAGCTTAACATTGGAGACAACACAGTGTAAGGAATGGAGAAGTAAGTATTGCCGACAAGGGAATATTGAAGACAACTGTTCCAGAAAGTATGGAGAATAACGTATTGCCGACAAGGAAATATTGAAGACAACTGTTCCAGAAAGGATGGAGAATAAAGTATTGCCAACAAGGGAATATGGAAGACAACTGTTCACGAAAGTATGGAGAATAACGTATTGCCGACAAGGAAATATTGAAGACAACTGTTCCAGAAAGTATGGAGAATAAAGTATTGCCAACAAGGGAATATTGAAGACAACTGTTCCAGAAAGTATGGGGAATAACGTATTGCCGACAAGGGAATATTGAAGACAACTGTTCCAGAAAGTATGGAGAATAACGTATTGCCGACAAGGGATTATTGAAAACAACTGTTCCAGAAAGTATGGAGAATAAAGTATTGCCAACAAGGGAATACTGAAGACAACTGTTCCAGAAAGTATGGTGAATAACGTATTGCCGACAAGGGAATATTGAAGACAACTGATCCAGAAAGTATGGGGAATAAAGTGTTGCCAACAAGGGAATATGGAAGACAACTGTTCACGAAATTATGGAGAATAACGTATTGCCGCAAGGGAATATTGAAGACAACTGTTCCAGAAAGTATGGAGAATAAAGTATTGCCAACAAGGGAATATTGAAGACAGCTTAACATTGGAGACAACACAGTGTAAGGAATGGAGAATAAAGTATTGCCGACAAGGGAATATTGAAGACAACTGATCCAGAAAGAATGGAGAATAAAGTATTGCCAACAAGGGAATATGGAAGACAACTGTTCACGAAATTATGGAGAATAACGTATTGCCGCAAGGGAATATTGAAGACAACTGTTCCAGAAAGTATGGAGAATAAAGTATTGCCAACAAGGGAATATTGAAGACAACTGAAGGTCAAGTATAAATATATAAATATCACTGATAGCTTAATATTGAAGGCAAGTGAGGGTCAAGTACAAGAAATGGAGAATACAAAAATCGCTGACAAATTAACACTGAAGACAACTGAAGGTCAAGTATAAAGATATACATATCACTGATAGCTTCATATTGAAGACAACTGAGGGTTAAGTACAAGAAATGGAGAATAAAATATTGCTGACAACTGAACACTGAAGACAACTGAGGTAAAGTATGGCTGACAACTGAACATTGTATAAAACTGAGTGTAAAGTTAAGAGAATAATACAGTTAATCATACACATGTTCTAATGCCAGAGTGATCCATGTAGTTTTTGCATGTGTGATATTGTTAGCTATGCACAGGCCATATCCTGGATCATCCCATATCTTCCCAGTATGCACCAAATCTGCCTAGCATGCGCTATATCCACTTGGCATTGCCAAATCAATTGAACTTCTGGTTGAACACTTTTTCAGAAAAATCACACCTCAAACTGGTAGAGTACACACTGTTTATACATATGTATTTGCTATTTTGTCCAGTGTGTTTTATTTAAGGTAGAATGAGATTAAGTATTAAGCACATGAAGTATAAGTTTCCTGTGAGTTTTATGTGTTATTGCAAAACTGTTGATGTTACAGAGCAATATATGATTAAAAGGTTACTGTATGACCATATCTTTATATCCTGCTCCTCATCAGCCCTTGACCAATAGCAGCCCTCAAACCTGCGGCCACTCAGGCTGATATGGGAGTGTTCAGGCTAATACCGAGTAGGATATGGAGAGGGGCATCTGATAACCTCTAAATATTCCAGACAATATTTGTGTTTTTCTAAGTCGACATATCAGTTCTCCAAACTTACACTACGAACGCTTCGTCTGTTCTCACTACACTAGTCAGTGATGGCTGATCAGGATGTGCGCACCCTGTAAACCCAGATTTCACTTTTGCATAGATTTCCTGTATGTTCGCATCAGACGAACAAAATTGAGCCTGAAAATCAGAGAGATCAGAGTGTGCCTCGATGTCAGTAACATCTCTTTTCATAAACAATTGGAAATTCATGTACAGCCATAGCATGACCACAGCAGAGGCACTATCCTTTCTTTTGAAGAGATGTAAAGGTAGAGTCTTTTTTAAAAGAACATCGTTTTTACAGTCGTATAAGTACACAGAAATTTGACGAGGGGCACAACCAAAGGTTGGTATTGGCAGACCGGCAAGGCTATCATTTGTATTAACCTGTGCAAAGGCATTTGTAATGGTTTCAGCAATCAGCCGACTGGTAACAGATTTTTGTTTATCATGCACACAAAATGTATTAGTGTCTTTCTCCATTTCTTCTTGCCCCTCATCCTGTTCCTCTGTTGTATCTTCATCCATGCTGGGCTCCTCCATATCCGAAATAGTCACAGGGAGATGTTCTTTCACAATCATATCTACAAAGCCATGCCAAGTAGAAGACACTCCTGTAGAAGAATATAAATAAAGTATTATCAAGGATCCAATCCTGTTCCACTGTACTTTGGTCTATCATACAATTACCTCTTTTCAATGGCAACTTGATCTCATAATGTCATATGTTATTTCATAAGAAATGCATACTGATATGCAAAATGCTGAAAATTTATAATTCTTTCATATAAGAGGTGCTGTTAATGAGGTTTGAATTATCATTAGGGCCAGGGATATTTTAACAAGGGGACCAAACATTTAAAATTATTTAAGAAACATCACTCCATTTTTTTTTTTGAGATAATTATAGAGTTTTTAAACAAAACTTAACTGTCAAAATCAAAGATGGCCACCTTTCAGCCATTTTATTTTTCCCAATCAGTCTCAAAATTAAACATGCACTTGTAACCTACATATAAAGGGGAACCTACATATCAAATTTGAGAAAGATATTTTCAATACAATCTGTGAAATACACATTAAAAGTCTTAACTGTCAAAAAATATAAGATGGCCACCTGTTGGCCATTTTGTTTTTACACCCAGTACCCAAAGTTAATATGCACAACTAGGGACCAAGGGGAACTTACATATCAAGTTTGTGAAATATGTCTCTAGTATTTTCTAAGACATACTGATAACAAGAAATTGTTTAAGGACAGATGACGGATGGACCGATGGGCAGACCACGTACCACTGACTAAGGGCAATTTAAATACAAAAGATCTGTATAAAACTTCAGTTAGATCGACCAAAGACAAATCAAGTTATCACATGGCAAACTTCATGTGGAGGATGCAACCAGCTGAAGACAATAGCAACAGAGAGACTCCTATATGTCGCATTGCAACGCAGGCGATATAGAGATAAAATTTCTGCATATTTTTAAAAAATGGCAAAACTTGATTTTTTAACCAATTTTATGCAGAAATGTAACCTCATCCTACACCTATATTTTCTTCTCTTTTTTTCACATGGAGGCACACACCCGCCTCAGGATTACACTTATAAGAGAAGGGCATCTATGGCCCCTCACAGCTGCAAATTTACTGGACATGTTCCCAAAAAGCCAAAAGTCTGACTACTGCAGTGATGCCCTCCGTATACACACAGGTACCAGGGCAGTCAGACAGATAGGCCCCTATTGTACACACAGGCGGGCGGGGCAGTCAGACAGATAGGCCCCTATTGTACATACAGGCGGGCGGGGCAGTCAGACAGATAGGCCCCTAGTGTTCACACAGGCGGGCGGGGCAGTCAGACAAATAGGCCTCTATTGTACACACAGGGGGCTGGGGTAGTCACACAGATAGGCCTCTATAGTGTACATACAGGGGGCCGGGCAGTCAGACAGATAGGCCCCTAGTGTACACACAGGCGGGCGGGGCAGTCAGACAAATAGGCCTCTATTGTACATACAGGGGGCTGGGGTTAGTCACACAGATAGGCCTCTAGTGTACACACAGGGGGCCGTGGTAGTCGGACATATAGGCCCCTAGTACCGGGGCAGTCAGACAAATATGCCCCTTGTGTACACACAAGGGGCCAGGGCAGTCAGACAGACAGGCAGACAGACAGACAGGCTCTCAGTAATAGACAGTATACACACAGGGGCCAGTCAAACAAACAGATGAAGCAAAATTAGTACTCTGTTTTCTCTAAAAAGCGGATGATGAAAAAACTCCTACCAATTCCTGTATTTCCACTTTTTATCTCTTTCCCACATCCACAGCTACAAGTACAGTGTTCTTGTCTCGACATGTGGTTATCTACAATGCAGTTTCCGTCGCTGAGTGGTCCAAACAGATGTGTGTTTAAAACCATAGTGGCACTGGCAGATGATTCCATGACATCATTGCTGCCGAATAGCACCTTCTCAAGACATTTATGGTGATAGGCAAAATCTAAAAAGAAAAGAAAAATTCAAAATATCAATCAAAATGCCAAATCACTAAGGAGTCCTGCTATATAAAGATATTGTAGCTCCATTTAATATGTTTCTATTTTGTGTTACCATCTGGTACATTTTAATATGTTTGGGATAGAGAAGTTCACCATGGCAGTCCAATCCAATAAATAATGATATTGACCAACCTACATTATTTTTAAATTTAACTGCAATGGGTACAAATTGGATAATTTCAAAGCCTTATGTTCAGCTCTAACCCCTTGGTATAGCCCCGCCCCCTTGGTATAGCCCCCTTTATAGTCTGCATGCCCCAATTTGAACACACTGTATAATTATCCCTGTAAGATCATGGTACATTGTACAAATGAAATACAAAAGTTCGGGTTCTCAAAATTCTCTTGATGCAACAATATTTTACCCCAAGACACAGGGATTTATCAGGGGTTTTGAGAAATGGACCGTGGGATGAAATTGGGAAAAAATCATCAACAGAGAGTGATAGATCATTTTTAGCAAAAATTCAGATAACCACTATAACAGATTTAAACGGATGAAATTTTATAGACTGTTTATCTTTCATATTTAAGCATTTCTTCATGACAGCATATGATCATTCTGTCCTCCCAGCATATGTTATTACCCAATTGTCTATATAAATTAGAATTAGTAATTTTTCACTGTTTCTGGCTTTTTGTCCAATTTCGGCTGTAGGGGGGGGGGGTGGAACAGTCAAAACTGTTTTCCTGATCAAAGTGAACTGTTACCCAGCGCAAATTTGATGCGCAGAAATCCCCCCTCGAGAGCCCCGTTCAAGTGTTTCGATGACCGAGACTTAGTGTTGTTTACGCAGACAAAGCAATGCAATGGTGAGTCATTATTACATGTAGCATTGATACTAATATGTATTTGGTAATAAAACAATTGTTTCAATGTTATTTGGGGGACAGTCCAAACTACCATCCCTCGGTAGGGGGAAGCCCTATGGTACTGTTTGCCAGGGCTTCCCCCTACCTCGGGCTGATAGTTTCGACTGTTCCCCAAATAGCCATGAAACAATTGTATACTGTATAATAGAACTCAGTAAATTATGAGGGATTTATTTTTTAAAAAAAATGTTCATTTTTTTTTTTCGGTTTCCCTTCATACTGTGTGGTATGGATTACTGCATCGGCTTTAGTCCTGGACTAGAAGTAAGTTTTGTGCAAAACAAATCTCTCTCTCCACTTGAGACATCTGGAGCTACAACGTATATAGCTTGACAATGGCAATTTTTTTAATGAATGTCATATTGCCACAGTCGAAGCAACTACATTAATGTAATATGTTTTAAACAGGGACATCTTGTACTTTGCATGCTTAACCATGTGTAACAGGAAAGAGAGAAGTGATTCCACTGGGGATCAAATCCGTCATCCAAGACTTCCTATAGTCGGACGCGCTACCTGACTGCATGAGCTTAGGGAAATTCCCTCTAGTGCAATTTAATGCTAGAAGGCTACCGTAATACTATGTACAATTAAAATCTGCCACACTACCCTTTTTTTAAATGTGTTTGCTCTTGCACACCACAACCCAGGTTGTAACTCCCTGTCACCCCAGGGACGGCCAAGGACGCCATTTCTAACGTTAGTGTGATTCCGCTGGGGATCGAACCCGCAATCCCAGATGCTCTACACCACTGAAACTAAAGGAATATTCCCTCTAGCGCGAAGCTAGAAGGGAACTGTAGTCCATGCACAATTAAATCAGCCACACATGCGTAAAAGATGTGCATTGATTAGGTTGCCTTACAAGCATCAGCTGTAGGGAATTTCCCTTCAGCTCAGCAGTTGCTAGCATCGGGCAGGAGAGCCATTAAGGCTTGTGGGGTCGCAGGTTTGAGCGCAACAGCACTTTCTTTATCACTATTCCTCGGCCTCCTAAAAATTGGTGGCGTTGACCCTCCCCGTTCGAGGTAGGAGAACACTTGGCGAGGAATCAAAGAACGTGGGCTGGTGATTGAAAAAGGGGGGAAATAAATAGTAAGTGTAAAAGATGTGCATTGATTTGGTTGCCCTACAAGCATCAGCTGCAGGAAATTTCCCTTTAGCTCAGCGGTAGAGCATCCGGCTTGAGAGCCAGTTGCAAGGGTCGCGGGTTCAAGCCCCTGCAAGAGCACTTTCTTTATCTTTATTCCTCGTCCTACTACACAAGCATATATTTAACTAATTTATAAGATTAAACTGAAATTTAAGCTAAATCAAAGCTACAGTAACTTCCTCCTTCTGATTTTCAGAGCCTTTCACCGTGACGTCTTATAAATATTGAAGGGCAGAGAAGAATTTTTCAAATTCAAAGTTGACACAGTGCAGATGGTTGTGTACATGATGTGATGTGCATGGTCTATAGTGTAGTCATATACTGTCTTATAGAAACGAACTTTTCTTACCTTTCAGATACGCCTCCAATAATCTGAATGCTGCAGCTTCGCACTCATGTTCAAGTTTTATCCTTTTGGGGCAATTATCTTGGTCACTATCCTGTCTTCTCTTCGTGTTTATAAGTTTATGTAGTTTCTCGACATCCCAAACATGCTTGAACTTAAATAGATTAGTTCGCTGACTCGGATAATTGTATAATGCGCTCAGATTTTCTTGGGTTGTTACGACAGCTGCAGAGAATGGGTCACCTCCGATTGGATTGCAAAATACTATCCGTAATGTCATTGTTTCGATAGATTCGGCATTTTTTTCTAAAAGTTCTTGTAGTGCTTGCTCAGCGTCAATCTCCCCATCATTTGACGCCATATTGCTTCCCTGAAACGAAACCGAAACGAATCCGCGATCGGCAAAGCTAAATCTAGGAACGAAATGGAAACGAAACGGAAAACGACCACAGTTATTTAATATCACTTTCTATCATGTCTCGGTAGGTCAAAAATGCAAGTTGTTAAAAGCTATAACATATGTAAATGAGACAAATAAAAGGATTTAAAAATATAGGAGTTAATAAACCAATCCGTACATTTAACGAACCATCATCAGCTGCTTCAGGTTTAGCTGTGATTTCCTCCCTTTGCCCATTCTTCAAAGAGAAGGAGAGAAAAAACTGACAATAGAAGTTTTTAATCCAGAAGTCGCCGGTTCAAGCCTAGTGCAGTGCGTCTTTTTTACGTAAACCAATTAAAAATGCATTTAAGTTAACATATGACCTTTTCTCTCACTTTAATTTATGTCTCGGGACAAATATATCGAATTTGCAGTTTTCAAAATTGCATTTGAAAAAAATAGAATATTCTGGTAGTTTCAATTCATTTCTTAATTCCCGTTTTTACATTTTAAAATGAAGGAGGGAAACCAAATAGATAGATCTTACTGTATCACAACACCACATCATTTTTATGGACAGTTTTAAAATCCTAATTCAACGTAATTCATATATTTTACCTATTATATAACGCCATCATATGAAACATATTTTTTCCATGTAAACAATCGTGTCCATGGGTCAAGAGCAGAGACATCCCTGGTCAGGGTGACGTGTTAATTTGTTCCATCACGAACAATGTATTTTAACATTCATGTTATAATATATATATCAGGTAATATTAGTAAAACAAATTACGTGATGCACAACAATTTATTGATATTTTTTAAAGTTATATCATAAATATTTTGAAAAGATTACATCTTGTTAATCTTCCGTTCAGGTTTTTTTTCGTTTCTCGTCCTTTCTTTTTTGATATTGTTTTAATATTAAATAATTATCTGATTTTTTCCTTGTATGTAATTACTTTAAAAAAAAATCCAGTTGTATTTTTTCATTCAAAATTGCCTCATTATTTGAAGGGACATATCATGTCAGAAGACATGAAATTAGTCTGTCTTTAATGTTGATGTGAACCAGCATTCCGGATGTTTTTTTTCAATCCAGCTGACATCATAAAGCATATCAATATATCCTTCTCAAAACACCATTTTTTTCACACTGATTTGCTTAAATGAATGGAATTAAGGAACGTCAAGTTAAATAACTGAATATAGAATATTGGAAGCCAGCGTGGTGCTGGTACAGCAATAATGATTCTAGATCTCCGGGCCATTGTGCAATATAAGTTGAAGCACGCAGTATTGTCAACTATTTCATAACCTGACGGTTCTCAGTGCGTTTGTATTTTGATTATTTTTTGCATTACATTGCTGTTTTTATGTGCTACTTGTAAATGTAAATGTCATATAATTTGCGTATTGCAGAGTTATCTTCTCTTGTGAGCAGGTATTGATTGCTATGTCATTGGTTTGTGTGAGAAAATTACGTCGTTTTCTCAAAAATTGATGACGTTACTCTCACAAACAAGTGACGTAACAATCAATACCTGCTCCCAAGATAACTCTGCAATACGCAAAGACGGAATTGTAATGTTGGCCAAATGTGGACCCGAAATCAATGTTCTGGTCGGTAAATAGAAGTGGACGTACAATCAATGTGAGTGATTAGACCATTTTGTCGATATAACCACGGGCTTAACTAATTTGCAAATAGTGTCGCGTTATTCCCGTGAGGGGACCTTGCATTATATTATTGCTATTTTCGTAAGTGTCGGTTGATCAACACACACGTTAGCTTATTGTTATAGTAATAATGAATAAAAACGTCGTTTATTTTGTCATGTGCCAATGACGTTTTTACACACAAAAAATGGAGTAAGATTAATTATTCAAACCCAAGGGATAAAATATTGAGCAGGATACACGAGGCTTTGCCGAGGATCTTTTGCTCAATATTTTATCCCGAGGGTTTGAATAACCTCATCCTTACCTCATATCAGGGATGGATTATATTTCTTGCTTATTACCTAAAACCCATAAAAACAGCTGCGCTTCTAGTTGTAATCTGTCCGCACATTTCTCGTTTGCATATGAAACCCGGATGGCAATTGTTAGTGACGTCAATGACCATGACTGACCCCAAAACGTCATAATATGACGTCACGAACAATAGCGTGAACCCGAAAGGTCACTATAATTCCCCCGACAGTCTGCGCGTATAAGCGATCTAGACCTGTTGGTCGGATAGAATTTTCCATCACCGCCGGAACATGATGCGGATATCTCGGTCTAGTATGCAAGAATAATAGAATCCATACCTCACATCAGGGATAGATTCTATTAGTCTTACCCTAGGGTATAGACGGAAAATTTCCCCTGCCATAGCATTTGTATGACGTCACGTTAACAATGCATTGACGTCGCGTCTACAATGCAAAAACGTCACGTCAACCATAGCAGTTCACAGGAGATAACTCCAATTTGCAGGAAATTATGAAACCAACGTTTTAAATTTCATGAAAGTATCACTTCTGTTTGATTTGGGAGAAAATGATCATTTCCCACGTAAAAATTTCAACCCTCGGAGTAAGATTCTAAAATGTCTTGCCCTCGGCAAAGCCTCGCACTACACATTTAAGAATCTTACCCCTTGGGTTGAGATTTTCCTGTCTTTCCCCCAAAGCGTAGACAAAATATTACTATTCTATAAAAGTTCATTTGTCATTATTATACCACTACTTATTTTACATTATTATACCTCTACTTATTTTAATTTTACACTATACAAAAGTAACCACATAAACAAGCTATTTCCCCTCTAACTGCATGTCAGGAAAATAGTTCGTCTGGAGGGATGCGATAGTTTTGAAACTATTTCCCTCGGAAAATGCGGGAAATTGAGTGACGTCGTGGGCGGGGCCTGACCGAATATTGATTAATCAGCGCAATCGAATTATGTCGGCAATTTCCGACCAGCGGAGCCGGTACTTTCTGGACCGACCTTCACCTCGCATTGTTGTTGACAGACGACAACAGAAATGGCGACCCCAGGTTTTCTGTGTTGGACGAGAGCGAGTTAACGGACATATTGGAGGCAATAGACTGTACAGGCATCCGTTAGCGAATTTGTGCTATCCATTTTTTGTTTGCTTTTTCAGGTAACTTTTCTGTTTTATTTTGGTGCAACTCTTTAGTTCTTCCAAATTATTGTTGTCTAATAATATTTAGAATATTGTAAGGACGTGTTTGTATCGATATAATAAAACAGTTGAAGTATGGGTATTTCGGGATATAGCAAGTTTATGATCCCCTCGTCTAGGATTATTTCCCTCGGCTTTGCCTCGGGAAATAGTCCTGGCCTCGGGGATCATAAACTTCCTATATCCCTCATACCTATACTTTAACTGTTAACTATACAAAAGTAACCACATAAACAAGCTATTTCCCCTCTAACTGCATGCCAGGGAAATAGTTCGTCTGGAGGGGTGCGATAGTTTTGAAAATATTTCCCTCGGAAAATACAGGAAATTGAGTGACGTCGTGGTCGGGGCCTGACCGAATATTGATTAATCAGCGCAATCGAATTATGTCTGCAATTTCCGGCAAATTCAGAATTCGCATTTATATTAATGCTAATTTTCAAGCAAAAACTGTGATTTATTCTTTATTGTACATGTAATATCCTTTATTTCATGTTATTGCAAATACTGTTTTTTTCTGATGTTGATTCTAAAGAAAATTTTGGTTTTGTTAATAAAGTGTCCCAACTTTTGAAAATGTTGTCTAATAATATTTAGAATATTGTAAAGGAGTGTTTGTATCGGTATAATAAAACAGTTGAAGTATGGGTATTTTGGGATATAGCAAGTTTATGATCCCCCGAGGCCAGGACTATTTCCCGAGGCGAATAGTCCTGGCCTCGGGGAGCATAAACTTGCTATATCCCTCATACCTATACTTTAACTGTTAACTATACACAAGTAACCACATAAACAAGCTATTTCCCCTCTAACTGCATGCCAGGGAAATAGTTCGTCTGGAGGGGTGCGATAGTTTTGAAACTATTTCCCTCGGAAAATACGGGAAATTGAGTGACGTCGTGGTCGGGACCTGACCGAATATTGATTAATCAGCGCAATCGAATTATGTCTGCAATTTCCGGCAAATTCAGAATTCGCATTTATGTTAATGCTAATTTTCAAGCAAAAACTGTGATTTATTCTTTATTGTACATGTGATACCCTTTATTTCATGTTATTGCAAATACTGTTTTTTTCTGATGCTGATTCTCAAGAAAATTTTGGTTTAGTTAATAAAGTGTCCCAACTTTTGAAAATGTTGTCTAATGATATTTAGAATATTGTAAAGGAGTGTTTGTATCGGTATTTCGCCTCGGGAAATAGTCCTGGCCTCGGGGGATCATAAACTTGCTAAATCCCTCATATCCATACTTTAACTGTTAATTAACTCGATGTTTTCCCACCTTCACGCTGACTTGATTACAACAATCACCTGTTGTTTATAAAGTTTAGTTGTCAGTTACTCAGTATTTGACGCCCGATTTTATCAAATACTAAAGTACAACCTTCAAGACATATTAACTTAAATTCTTACTTCAATTGTTTCCCAGACACACAAATTCTAAGTTAATTTCGTCACCTCGTTGATGTCTCTGTTTTTGGCTCCAGGAGATCTTGCATATTTTGTTGGCAGTAATAACTAAAATAGTATAGCCTCAAACGTAAGCACAATGTGTTATAATTAAATGTAAATACATGTAGGCACCTTAAATCTATTACAGTGCGTTGAGTTCACTCTATCCCATGGGGCAAGTGCACTATGTCACGTGTATAATGTCGTCGTCAATTCTCTAATAATTACTTACAATTTGTTATGCAGCAATGTTGTTGTAATTGTATAACAATATTATATAATATAGCTTTTAATTTGAGAGAGATCGTTCTGGAAGTACCGACTATTCGCGGGAAGGCAAGTGTTTCGTGTTTGTATGGGAAAACCAACGGAAGTGCGTTTTGGAAGAAAATCGACTCCACCTAACTTTCCTACATCAAAAATCACATTTCTATTTGTTGTACGAAAAATGCTTAGGCAGAAGGAGAATACATTTTACGTGCATATAAGAGGTCTGTGAAAGAAAACTCTGCCCATCTACAGGGGAGACGATGAGTTAGTTCAACTTCCGGAAAAAGCAATTTGTTTCCAGCCGTTCAATCACAGGGACCTGAGAAATTGGTACAGCTATATATATTTGGACCTAAACTAAGGTGTTCAGAGTAATTTTACACGTTTGGGGGGTTTAGATCAATTTTAGGTAAAACTGCCACCCCCAATATCATGATAATGTATGTGAAAGAAAACTTGTCCATCTTTCCAACGGTACCAAGCATTTTTCGTCAACAAATAGAAATGTAATTTTTGATGTATTATCATCATTGATTTTTTACGAATAGTGCACTATGGTTTCACCAAAGACAAATAATGCTTTGGAACAGTATCCGCAAAACTGAAAACAATTATGTGAATATAGATAATGAGTATATTGTGTTGCGCTGTGGGGAGTTTTGTGTTTTTAGGCCGAGTTAAGAATAGCTCACAGCGAGAATGATGTTTATATCATTTTGACCATTAAAAACAGATTTACTTTTTTTGTTGTATGTGACATAAAAAAATGTTTTCATCGTTTTTCCGAAATAGCACATCATCGCCATTTACACATGTTTAATTAGGATGAAGATGATGATGGTGCCACTTTGTGATAGCTTTAGACATGACAGTTACAAAAATGAAAATGCACGCTACTTTCTTTATACTATTTGCTTATAATATGAAAATACTGATATTACTATCTTCTCTCGTCCATGTCCTGTCCTGGTATAACATTTGAAATTGATTGTAATTACAACGTTAATATTTACCAAGTCAACGATGTTGCGATAGCACTTGTATGGGTTCAGAAGTCCAAACCCATGTTATATATAAGCGTGTTATTTTTTAAATCCAGTCTCCTGCGACGGTCTCACAAGTATATAAACGTCTAAATTAACGACACTTTTTCAAATAAACCTTCCTTTCTCTTCACAACACTGAACTGTGTGTATATATATATATATAGCTGATCGATCTTTACAATAATATTTAATCCATATGACGTTGTTACTAATCTAGCGAGTAAATCGGCGATGACAATGAATCAATGTTTTGACTGAATGTAAATGTTCAAGTCATATTTGTACGTGTACAATATCAAAGTACTAACGTGATTGTTAAGTACATAATCTCCTGTTTGTTTCGTCAGTTATATCATGTTTAAAAACAACATTAAATGAGTATTGAGGCGTCAACAAAACCGTACCTCGGACTCAAAATAGTTCGAAGTAGAACAGAATATGGGCAGAAGACAGATAAACAAGATTGTCGTTGCAAAAAAAAAAAGACGTTCAGGAAGATTTTGATGAACATGTTTTACGTTAACAGTTCTGCTGTTCCGATTAAATCATTATCACACACTGTTTATAAACCGTGACCAAGCCACTTGCTCATGTTTTTCTAGTTATTGTGCCAAGGCATTGCTTACTAGTTGGACTGTCACCAATACATTTTATAAATAGGAAAACGTGTATATTACAATATACAAGAATATGGTATTGTATCAAAATACGAAATAAAATATCATATTTCGATATCGTATAATATCTCAAAATGCCTTTTTCATGCTGATATTTAGGTGTTATATGTAGTTCTTTGGAAATTACTTCACATTACTATTGCTGTACCTACGACAATCAATGGCGTTGTGTATTTGAAAGGTACGAGGTACACTCCATGCACATAGTGATCTTCTTGTCAAATAGATGTTGCTCAGGGAGCAGGGAGTGTCATCTACGCCTACCAAACATAAATACTCTTTAGATCATGCCTAATAGGATGTTTACTGATTGGTTGAACACCTGGTTTTACATACTTAGGAAAATACATTGCGATTGGTGACGACAGAGCGTTCGATTAATATCTCGGGTGCTATTTTCGTCTGTAAATGAACAAGATCCTTTTTTGCGGTTTACATAAAGGCAATTTATTTTTTCACTTAAGGAATCCGAATGTGTTAAACTAAGGCGATAACATTTTTGTTTACCCCAATAACATTAACAAAACAACCATCGATCCACAACGTAAGCTGTCAGGGATATAAAATGCTCTTAAGCTAGCACCGAATAATGACGTTATATTCTCTTTAACTAACACTCAGTTGTTTACAACGTTAAGCTGTCAGTGACATAACATTCTCCAGAGTTAATATAGAGTTTTCCACAACGTTAACTGTCAATGACATTACAATCTCCCGAGACAATATCGAGTTTTCCACAACGTAAACTGTCAGTGACATTACATTCTCCCGAGTCAATATCGAGTTTTTCACAGCGTTAACTGTCAGTGACATTACATTCTCCCGAGTGTATCACGTCGTTAACTGTCAGTGATACTACATTCTCCCGAGTTAATATCGAGTTTATCACGTCGTTAACTGTCAGTGACATTATATTCTCCTTAGTTAATATTGAGTTTTACACAACGTTAACTATCAGTAACATTACATTCTCCCGAGTTGATATCGAGTTTTCCACATCGTTAACTGTCAGTGACATTACATTCCCCTGAGTTAATATCGAGTTTTCCGCAGCGTTAACTGTCAGTGACATTACATTCTCCCGCGTTAATATCGAGTTTTCCACATCGTTAACTGTCAGTGACATTACAATCTCCCGGTTAATATCGAGTTTACCAAAACGTCAATTGTCAGTGATGTTAATTTCTCCTTAGCTAACATTCAGTTATCAACAACGTTAAGCTGTCAGTGACATTACATTGTCCTTAGTTAATATCGAGTTATCCTCGACGTTAACTGTCAATGACATTATATGCTACCTATTTAATACCGAGTTTTCTACAACGTCAATTGTCATGAAGTAATAATATCCTTAACTAACGATCAGTAGTCCACAACGCTTTTTTGTCAGAGACACTTTATTCGAAATATGTGAAACTCAGATGTTCCAAATGTACAGTTTTCAGTAACGCTATCACTACATTGTATTTGAGAGTAATAGTTCAAAGTTTTCTTAGTCTTATGGTTCAGACTTCTTTCGGTGATACATTTTAATCCCTATGAATGATTTTTTTTTTACAATTTAATTTTACATTTTTTGTAAATATTCGATATATTTTGAGTGGTATTATTATTGTGCTGATTTGACGTTTAATGGTTTGGCACCGTACAATTAATTATCCGAAGATACTTGTATTCCTAGCTAAAGTACCTGATCACACATGACAAGGATTGATAACAGGGAAAAGAACAGAAGTTAACCATGTTAATTTCGTTTTCTGCCATCATACAATTTTATACATAATACATATTCGCCTGACAATAAGAACGAGACAGAAAAATCTATTCAAATAAATGACATTGTTTGCGTCCGGGCGAAATAATATTTATTCCGTAAAGTATGTTACAGACCAATGTACAACTGATAAAAGAACAATATTTTCATTTTTACTGTAACATATGACAAATATTTATCAAAAACATAGAGGGGTTCATTTCTAAAGGGTGGTTTCAAGTTTTGTTTCGCTTTATCATCATACATGCGTTAATTCATTTGTTTTTATTTCGTTTTGAGTTTTAAAATGTAAGCGCCGTAATTTTGGGTTGGTTATAATGAATCTTACGATAATATTTCTTATTTCCGATGTGACTGGTAATGTTATACTCACTTTTCTAATTCAAAGTGTACCTGTTGCTAAGGAAATGAACTCGGCCAAACAGTGCGCTGACGACTAGATTTATGGAAAGCATATGAATCTGTACCCCTGCAAGCCATTTAGTGTTTAAAGCTTAGCGCCGGTGTAACATGAAAAAGTGACCCGCGTAAAAAACTTACCCGGGGTTAATATTTTTACTTCGTCCTGTGAAAAAATGACCACGTAGATAAGTGACCCGGATGTTAGGAAAAGGAAACATCAACCTCTATGCACGAACATATACCAATGATAATGAGTGCTCTATTCTATCAGAGCATCTAATCCGCCCGGCCATCCGCTCAAAGGTCAAGGTCGAAATAGAAGTTTACGGAAAAATCTGGTCATCAAGCTGCATAACTATAAATTTCGTTATAAACGAATCCTCTGCCAATGTCGTATGGGACATCCGTAAAGCTTAATGCAAAGATGCTGTGATCGAAGTCTTTGAACATTTGTATACGTTCGTCATCGTGTGTATTGACCAATGCCTCTTTCAGGGGTTCTGACGACGCTACGGACCAGTACATCTTGGGGATGTAGTTCTTTAATCCCACATACGGTTATCTTGCATACAAAGTGTTCAACTCTGAAAGACAGGTTTAAAGTGGGCACATACTTTTCGCTTGTAAATGCTCCTTTGGGAAACATTTTAACTTTGGAGGCAAGGTTTAACTTCCAACCACTTAAATGAGGCTTTCCGTACCACTTTTTCGATCACCATATTGACAACACACTATTTACGTCAATAATAGTATCAAGTTTGTCAGTCATTGTCCCTTTTTCTTCGTTTTCTCTTTCTGTCCTGTAAGTTGTTCGTCCTTTCTCTCCAATTTCGGTTCCTCTGGCCACAAGTACTTAAGAAGTCTTGCTCCATTTACCAGGGTTTTCTAATTTGACACATTATACGTTCCCATGTCATGCACTGCTTCAATTGTTTATGGCCCTTGCCGATGTAGGATCAAGTTTTCCTCCCTTTCTGGTGGCCTAACATGAGCTATGTAGCAGTAAGTTGTCACCAACTTTGAATACTGCTTTTTAACTTTTTTTGTCATGATAAAACTTTTGTTTTCGTTGTGTATATTTGATATTCTGAGCTGCCACTTCTCTCGCTTGGGCAAGAGCAACACATGTATAAATTCTTGACTTTGATCGTCGCCTTACAAACAGAACGTTCTGCATTTTCTCTTAAAATTTCTTATTTTCGTTTCAGACTTCCTCATCTTTTTAGGATTTTCCCCTCTTCAGATATGCTCTTATTTCCTCCGTCGAGACTTCCATTTGTTCTATGCTTAATCTCAAACCTTGATATAGCGCGCCAAAAAACATCATCGCTTGCTTTATTGCATTCTGGCATGGTTTTTTTGCATAAAGAAAGTGTTACACAACCTCCGGCCCGCGCTGTACATATTCGCGGGGTCCTGCGCTGTGACATAATTACGAAGTGCCGTATTGTCAAACCTTGTTTCTATATGCAGGATTTTTTTTTTTTATTTCATCATAGATCCGACGGTGTACAGATTATTTAAAATCTGAACCCACTCGCTTAATGGAATAAAAATAATAGTCTGAGGCAAAAATCATAAGACCATATTACATACCATCCTTTCGACTGACAATCTTTATTTTAAACACTACACAAAATTCACTTCCATAATGTGATCCTTTCTTGTATCATGGTTTAAGAAAACCCCTTGCATATTCTTGTAAGGTTCGTTATAGTGGCCATATAATAAAATAACAAAATGTCACAGAAAAAGACCTTTAGAAACCAGACATTTTCATAATATTCTAATATTTATACCATAGCATTTTAACTACATTGCTGTACATTATTGTAAGAGGACGGGGTCCAAACTTTCTAGGTAATCTACTTTTTGTCTTAAAAGGTAAAAATCGTATCGCTTTACTCGCTGATGCTTTTTATTAATACTGGAATTTGTTTTAACTGATTCAACTGTTTTTCTATTGAGAACAAATGAATAATACATAAAAGTGATTCAATTAATAAAGCATAATTATACACCAGCAATGTGCACAAGATCGTATCAGAGCGCTCCTAAATTTCATTACTTATTTTTCGGGGAGGGGTTGGGTGGGAGGGGGTGGGAGGTTGTGCGTGTGTAACACGAACAATATACCGGTATTTAGACATAACTTCCAAACAGTTGGATTTGGACAGCTCCCTCGATCTTCCTGGAATAAAACTAAGCATTCTGGGCGAAAATTCACGGTTTTACATACGTTGGATCTCACTGGACCAAATGATAGGTACAATCTCAAATTTACATAATGTTACAAAAAGTATTATTCCGTAGAAATCTGACCCGGATTTCGGGTAATTTTGCAACGGTTGTGGGTCAGTTTTATACGGATGCCCGGGTAAGATTTATACTTGCAATTTGGACCCCGGGTAGGTTTTCTACGCGGGTCACTTTTTCATGTTACACCGGCTACAAGATCACAAAGTTTGTAATCTCCTGACGTTGCTTTGCAGACATGTTTAAAGGACGAATACATACACTTGTTTTATGGGTCAGTCTTTCCCTGTCACCCATGTTCGTGGCTCCAGCGTATCTTAATGACACAAAAGGACTTTTCAAATACCTGTTCGACGACAACGGTTATGACACTAGGGTGATACCTATTGAGGACCAGAACGATACATTGTTTGTGCACGTCCATTTCTTCCTAATGCGAGTAAGCGAGATTGATGAGGTCAAGGAGACTATGACAACGGTAGTGTATTTCTACATGGGGTGGTGTGACGATAACTTGAAATGGAATACCACCATGTTCAACGACATAGATCATATCCATGTGCCGCAATCCGATGTCTGGAAACCAGAACTCCCACTAGAAAATGGAATAGCGAAAATGAACGAATTTGGTGACCCTATCAGATTAATGCTGGTATGGTTCGATGGTTTTGTTCAATGGTGGCCGTTTGAGGTACTTACAACAACATGCGCTATCGACATAACATATTATCCGTTCGACAAACAAACTTGCCATATCATATTTGGAGTCTGGACATACACTTTGGAGGAAATTGACGTATCCATGTATGCTTCTGACATAGACATGAGCGAATATCAGACGAATGGACAATGGGATGTCATCAAAACCTCTGCAGTAAAATCTAATTCGTATGGGAAGGCTTTGGTCACTTTTTCGATCACTATGAAGAGAAAGCCCCAGTACATAATAAATTCTGTTGTTTTGCCAATAATGATGCTGTCGATTCTCTCCGTCTTCACCTTCGTCCTGCCAATCGACTGTGGGGAAAAGATGGGCTTTTCGATGACTCTATACCTTGCCTTTGCTGTTTTTCTAACCATCGTGAGTTCAACACTTCCAGAGAGGGCGACCATGTCTTTAATGTCATTGTACCTTATAATTCTTCTGATTATCGGAACGATAATCAACATGATAAGTGCTTTACAGATTCGTATTCATTACAGTGACAGTTCCCGCGAAATCCCGTTCTGCGTGAGAAATCTGGTACGGATCAGTTGGAAATTGCAGTGCAGAAGGTCAGTACATAAAATTCGACCGTGTTCTAATGCAAAGCCAAAAGATATCCAAAATAAGACCATTTTCGATGAAAGAAAATCTGGAGAAATTATCAATGTGGAAGATTTAGACAGCATCTCGCCGAAGCCATCTGTGTCGGAGCCCGAAGCTAAAAGAGATAACATCACGTGGCCGGATGTGACCTCGGCCATTGACTTTTTCTGTTTTTGGGGATTCTTATCCACGATTGTCCTAGTAACAGTTCTATTATTCGTCATTGGTAACCTAGAGAGCGATAAACAAGGATAGTCTCAAGACCATACAACAAGACTGTTTTATAACCATCTTCTGTCTTTTTTTTAATTCTACATATTCTTAGTAGAAAGGAAATAGGGAAAACTCTCAGCTTTAGACAACTGCTCAGTAGGTTTGTTTAACCAACGTCTGTCTTAATGTGTGACTTGATGCATGCATATACACGGAAAACTCGATTGAATGGTAATGAGAAAAAGAAACGATAAATATCTTCTGTCTTGTATCCAATATATTCTGAGTAGAATGTAAAAAGAGTGAAAAAATAATATAAGACGTATGTACGGAAGGTTATGTTGTTTTTTACCTGGTAATGATGGTAAAAATAGATATGTTGTATTTTTTTGTTTATTGTGTATCATTCAACGTACATATGTAAGGCTGTCCAATAAGCCCTTTTTATACAATATCCTATAATAGCACATACACTTGTACATGTAACACAACATTTGACTGAATAAGACGATGCTTTGGCTTAAGGTAGTCTTAAAATAAAATAAATATAGTTATCATATTCAGGCCCAGTATAGTGGTCGAAAGTAAGTAGCTTGGCCACAAGTAGTCTTATCTGCGTTAAACAGTTGTACTCAAATTGTCCCAAGTTGACCAGCTACACAATAAACAATTCTATTTGAATTTAAAGAAATTTCCAAATTCAAAATTGTAACATGGCGTCCAAGCGTCACTTTCCTCATAAGACACAGTGTACAACATTATATTTTGTACCCATATCTCTTCTTATCGCATCAAAGAGATGTTTTCACATTCGTCAAATATTACATTTATTTGTGTTTTTGAAATGCTCAACAGACCTAGTACAAGCATCTCTAGCTTGTGAAATTCAGTTTCATACACAATGGATATCCACACAAAATCGTGAAGTACAATAATAATTGTATCTGAGACGGCGGTACAATAATTATCTGGAAAAAAATGGTTATATCAAAAAAGAATTGTTGTAAAATATTTCTATGTAGTGATGCGACAAGCTTTGGTGTGTTTTATGCTAATAAGGTTTGGTATGCATTGTAAGCCATGACATTAAACATTTCTTAACATAGTAAAAAGTTGTAGTTTAGGTGAAAACTGCTTTCGTCATGGAGTTTTAGATTTTTTAACATTTTAAAAAAATCCTTCCAACCATGATATGATTAAAATTTGATGCTCAGCGTTGTTTTGGCCAGCAGTTTCGTCTGACTGTCCAAACCCATCAGCCAAAGAAATTAATATATCCTAACCAAACTACATGTACAATAGTGAATTTAAAAACTTTATCTGAATAGTATTCGATGATTATTATGATAATGTTGTTATTGTCATCTATTTCGCATAAAATAATTGTTAATCCCTCGAAGGATAATTGATTGTATAATAAATCTGTTTGTAAGTGTCGATAAATCGATAGATGTTTATCCGTAGAAAACAGAGATTTGTTTTATATTCTGCGCATCATTTTCAGCACTGCATACTTTACTAATACGACCCTTTATTTGTCAGCTGTATTCAATTGTCGCCATTCCTTTTTCAATTAACCGATCGCTCAGTTGTCAGCTGTGCTCGATTGTCAACATTTCCATGTTCTATTGTATTCGATTGTCGACATTTCGATGTTCTATTTACCTGCTGCTCAGTTATCAACTGTATTCAATTGTCGCCATTCCTATATTCCATTAACCGGTCGCTCAGTTGTCAGTTGGGCTCGATTGTCGCCATTCCTTTTTCAATTAACTGGTCGCTCAGTTGTCAGCTGATCTCGATTGTCAACATTTCCATATTATAGTTACCTTATGTTCAGTTGTCAGCTGTATTCCATTGTCGACATTTCGATGTTCTATTTACCTGATGATCAGTTATCAACTGTATTCAATTGTCGCCATTCCTTTTTCAATTAACCGATCGCTCAGTTGTCAGCTGTGCTCGATTGTCAACATTTCCATGTTCTATTTACCTGATGCTCAGTGGTCAACTGTATTCAATTGTCAACATTCCTATATTCCATTAACAGATCGCTCAGTTGTCAGCTGTGCTCGATTGTCAACATTCCATATTATATTTACCTGATGATCAGTTGTCAGCTGTGTTCGATTGTAAACATTTCCATATTATATTTACCTGATGATCAGTTGTCAGCTGTGTTCGATTGTCATCATTTCCATATTATATTTACCTGATGATCAGTTGTCAGCTGTGTTCGATTGTCATCATTTCCATATTATATTTACCTGATGATCAGTTGTCAGCTGTGTTCGATTGTCATCATTTCCATATTATATTTACCTTATGTTCAGTTGGCAGCTGTATTCGATTGTCAACATTTCCATATTCTATTTGCCTTATGTTCAGTTGTCAGCTATATTCGATTGTCAACATTTCCATATTATAGTTACCTTATGTTCAGTTGTCAGCTGTATTCGATTGTCAACATTTCCATATTATAGTTACCTTATGTTCAGTTGTCAGCTGTATTCGATTGTCAACATTTCTATATTATATTTACCTTATGTTCCGTTGTCAGCTGTATTCGATTGTCAACATTTCTATATTATATTTACCTTATGTTCCGTTGTCAGCTGTATTCGATTGTCGACATTTCGATGTTCTATTTCCCTGATGCTCAGTTATCAACTATATTCAATTGTCGCCATTCCTTTATTCCCATTAACTGGTCGCTCAGTTGTCAGATGTACTCGATTGTCAACATTTCCATATTCTATTTACCTG
This sequence comes from Mizuhopecten yessoensis, assembly GCF_002113885.1. Taxonomy (NCBI): domain Eukaryota; kingdom Metazoa; phylum Mollusca; class Bivalvia; order Pectinida; family Pectinidae; genus Mizuhopecten; species Mizuhopecten yessoensis. The sequence continues at coordinate 945,533 of NW_018405627.1, forward strand.
ATGCTCAGTTGTCAACTGTATTCAATTGTCGCCATTCCTTTATTCCCATTAACTGGTCGCTCAGTTGTCAGCTGAACTCGATTGTCAACATTTCCATATTCTATTTGCCTTATGTTCAGTTGTCAGCTGTATTCGATTGTCAACATTTCCATATTATATTTACCATATGTTCAGTTGTCAGCTGTATTCGATTGTCGACATTTCGATGTTCTATTTACCTGATGCTCAGTTGTCAGTTGGGCTCGATTGTCGCTATTCCTTTTTCAATTAACCGGTCGCTCAGTTGTCAGCTGTGCTCGATTGTCAACATTTCGATGTTCTATTTACCTGATGCTCAGTTGTCAGCTGTATTCGATTGTCGCTATTCCTTTATTCTATTAACCGGTCGCTCAGTTGTAAGCTGTACTCGATTGTCAACATTTCCATGTTCTATTTATCTGATGCTCAGTTGTCAACTGTATTCAATTGTCGCCATTCCTTTATTCCATTAACTGGTCGCTCAGTTGTCAGCTGTACTCGATTGTCAACATTTCCATGTTCTATTTATCTGATGCTCAGTTGTCAACTGTATTCAATTGTCGCCATTCCTTTATTCCATTAACTGGTCGCTCAGTTGTCAGCTGTACTCGATTGTCAATATTTCCATGTTCTATTTTTCTGATGCTAATTTGTCAACTGCACTTAATTATCAGAAGGTAAGATATGTCTTGCCTTACGCTCAGAGACCATTTGTAGAAAATGCATGTACGATTAGCTGAATCAGCAATTATCGTAAAACAAATGTTCTGTGTATTTTAAAAGCAAAACCATTAATTAAGTTACTGAAAACTTTCAAAATAGCAAATTATTTATCAGAGTAAACTTTATGCAAATTTATTATATTATACCCTTGTAACTTGACCAAATAATTAAAGGTTGAAATGTCTTTAAACACTGATTAGGCTAAACACTTAACAACTGGGTCCAGTTTTCAATAGTATAATTATCAACACTTACAAGACACTCAATTGTCAGGTTTGTGGTCAGCAATTGAATACTGTTATTCCGTCTTTGCGTATTGCAGAGTTATCTTCTCTTGGGAGCAGGTATTGATTGTTACGTCATTGGTTTGTGCGAGAAAATTACGTCGTTTTCTCAAAAATTGATGACGTTACTCTCACAAACAAGTGACGTAACAATCAATACCTGCTCCCAAGAGAAGATAACTCTGCAATACGCAAAGACGGAATAATGAAATTGTGTTTACTTTTGGCATGTCGGACTGATATTCAGAGCTCCAAGGTTGATACAGCGTCTGCTGTGGTGTATCTGTGAGCAAGATACTTTCCCCCGCTTGTTCCAGTCTACTCAGCTGTAAATGAGTACGTGGTTGTGCAGTGCTAGAGTTGTAGAATGCTTACTGTGAGCGCCGAAATGGCGGTACCGGCTGTATGTACCCCAAGGAGTTGAGAAAGATATTGGCTGGTTGCAAAGGCCCTATAACCACGGATAATAATTTGTGAATCGCTTTGAGACGACCTACGAACTAGTTTGTGATAAAGCAGTATATAAGAACCTCGAATTATTATTATTATTATTAATATACGCATGTCATAACACGTATATGTTGAAGAGTTGCAGGAAATGCTTGCGAACAGATAAAAAAAATTCCGAAAAAAGTCTATTTTATTAACTCATTAATGGTTTAAGTGTGGAAATGCACCGGTAATTTTGACGGACAAGTATAACAAACTTTCATTATTCAATCAATGAACCTTGTAAAAACAAAACAGCTGCAAATTGTCTAGCATGAAAAGTACACTGATCTTATGGAATGACTAATAATGTTTTCTGTATACTTTACAAGTCTTTTATTGATCCCGTAGTGTTTTGATAATCGAATATAGGGTATGAACAGGTACAAAGAGGTGGATGTTCATTTACCAAAACAAAGCCTGCGGGTTGTTTAGGTTCTTTATAGAAAACCGTTTTGGCTCTAGGAGATGACATTGGTTGGCATCCCTGTTATATCAACCTGACGATGGAAACTGTCCGACTTGTTTAGACAGACGACCGATAATAGACATTTTAAATAGCTTAGCATTGATTCTGTTAGCTTCCGAAATCCTGTAAATCCAGATTTGCATTGAATTGAGGAAAAAGGGTCGATTATTTTGATTTTCAACAAAATATAGTTTGCCTCGGGTTTGATGTCCTCGCAATAAGCCAGGGTCATAAGGACGCTTGCCTAGGGAAACAGAAACGGAAAGTAGAGAGAAAGGGAGGATAGGAAACGAGAAAGATCCCAAATATTGAAATAGGGGCAGCAGATCAATGTTGGTTACTTCCATGTCCCCTTTAATTTTAAAGGAATATTATTATCGTTTTTCTAGTAGTTATCCGACCTATTTCTTAATTTAACTTACGTTTCTAAAATAATGGATCGCGATTTTAAAAGGAAAATAATATTTTTTGTATCAATCAATCTGGATTTCGTTCAGGTCATTCGACAGTTAACCAGCTGAGTGCTTTTCATAACCATGATTCTGCATTTGACAGGAAAGAAAAATCGTGATTTATATTTCGCAATTTATCTAAGGCATTTGACGAAGCATGGCATGAAGAACTGTTATTAAAACGTTTCCAATATCGTATTGAGGATAATAACGTATGTCATCACACATCAATTAGAATGAATGTATATATTAACATTTATGTCATCATGCGTCAATTAGAATGAATATATATATCGACATTTAGGTCACCACGCATCAATTAGAATGAATGTATATCTACATTTATGTCATCATACGTCAATTAGAATGAATATATAAATTAACATTTATGTCAAAATACGTCAATTAGAATGAATGTATATATTAACATTTATGTCATCATACGTCAATTAGATAAATATATATCGACATTTAAGTCACCACGCATCAATTAGAATGAATGTATATCTACATTTATGTCATCACGCGTCAATTAGAATGAATATATATCTTAACATTTATGTCACCACGCGTCAATTAGAATGAATATATAAATTAACATTTATGTCATCATACATCAATTAGAATGAATGTATATATACATTTATGTCATCACGCGTCAATTAGAATGAATATATATCTTAACATTTATGTCATCATACGTCAATTAGATAAATATATATCGACATTTAAGTCACCACGCATCAATTAGCATGAATGTATATCTACATTTATCTCATCACGCGTCAATAAGAATGAATATATATCTTAACATTTATGTCATCATACGTCAATTAGAATGAATATATAAATTAACATTTATGTCATCATACATCAATTAGAATGAATGTATATCTACATTAATGTCACCTCGCGTCAATTAGAATGAATGTATATCTACATTTATGTCACCACGCGTCAATTAGAATGAATATGTATATTTACATTTATGTCATCACGCATCAATTAGAATGAATGTATATCTACATTTATGTCATCACGCGTCAATTAGAATGAATAAATATATTTACATTTATGTCATCATGCGTCAATTAGAATGAATATATATATACATTTATGTCATCACGCGTCAATTAGAATGAATGTATATCTACATTTATGTCATCACGCGTCAATAAGAATGAATATATATCTACATTTTTGTCATCACGCGTCAATTAGAATGAATGTATATCTACATTTATGTCACCACGCGTCAATTGGAATGAATGTATATCTACATTTATGTCATCACGCTTCAACTAGAATTTATGTAGATTTTACGCGTTATCTGTAGTTATTTGTGGGTGCTGTCTAGAGAGCTCCTTGTTTAATTAGTCAGAAATTGAATCCAGCTTTGTTCCTTAATGTCTTTTAATGAATAAAATATTAATCTGCAAACAATTGTCAATATTTATTTATTTACATATCCATCTCAAGCTTTGTTACAAATGCTTGTCATCAAAGTAAACAAAAAGAAATTCAAATATCCACAATATGTTGAACTAGAACTGACACCAGAAAGCCAGATTCATTCACCCAAGAATATGGCCATGGCAAACTGTTTTAAAGGGTTGAACTGAGTATTTCTTGTTCTTGCACCTCGTCATCACAAGGTGAACTTGCATACAAAATTTGGTTACTCCAGGTGAAATAGTTTACAATGCCGAAGATATGCCCGAGACAATTTTTTGTCTAAGGTTGAGGTTAAAAGTCAAATCATAGGACACAGTGACTCTGAGATTGAGGTAAAAGGTCAAATCATAGGTCACAGTGACAAGATTACAGCGGGGCGGAACAAAATACGCCCGTCGAATGCCATATAGTGTTATATACTTTCTTACATTGAAATAAGAGCTGCATCATTCTAAGTGTGGTTAGCTGATATGCTATAAAAAATGTAGGAGAAAATCTTCGGACAAAAAATCAAATACTGAAATAAACAAAGGGCAATAATTTTTGAAAAAATTGTCGAATCAAAATCTTTTAAGGGAGACACAACTTCATATCATGATTATAATGTATACCAAGTTTCAAAGAGATCGGTCGAAAAATGTAGGAGGAGATCTCCGGACAAAATTCAAATATTGAAATGAACAAAAGGCAATAACTTTTGGAAAAATTGTCGAATCAAAGTTCTTTTAAGGGAGACACAACTTCATATCATGATTATAATGTATACCAAGTTTCAAATAGATCGGTCGAAAAATGTAGGAGGCGAGACAAACAAAGTTTACGCCGGCCGGCCGGCCGGACAACGCCATACCATCATAATACTACCGTCAAATGTGACGGTCGTATAAAAATGAACAGATCAAAGTTTTAATCGCAAGTGCACAACTTCAGATCGTGTTGATTACATCAGTGAACTTTAAAGAAATTTTGCAGAAAATAGTAGGAGGAATTATGTGGACAAAATTGTGTCATCAGACAGGCGGACAGATAACGTATTCCTGTACGCCTTAGTAACCTCTGTGTAGGGGGTTTCATACATTTTTGAATTCAGTACTTCAAAGATATTCACTGTAGATGTGTTGACAAAATAATCTGGACAGAAGTAATTGAAAAGGCGCATAACTCTGAGAAACTTTTGAAATTTACTTGACATAATATTCTGGATGAGAAGTTATATAAAAGTGGCAAATCTCTTAGAAAGTTTGTCCAAATTAAACGACAGAAGAAAGAGCACCACGTCATTTAATAAAGAGTAGTTTGCTGAGTCAGAAAAATCACTTCAGTACTTTTTGAAATACACTTGACTCAATATTACATACAGGCGGCCAGACTGCCATCCTCGATACTCCAGGGGCTACGCTCACTTTTGCTCTCTACACACATGGAATAAGTCATAGCAAAATGGAAGCCTCAGTGCGCGCCACCTTACGGCTAATTAACATTGGAGACAACTCGGTTTAAGGAATGGAGAATAAAGTATTGCCAACAAGGGAATATTGTAGACAACTGATCCAGAGAGTATGGAGAATAAAGTATTGCCAACAAGGGAATATTGAAGACAACTAAAGGTCAAGTATAAAGATATAAATATCACTGATAGCTTAATATTGAAGACACCTGAGGGTCAAGTACAAGAAATGGAGAATACAAAAATCGCTGACAACTGAACACTGAAGACAACTGAGGTAAAGTATAAAGATATACATATCACTGATAGCTTAATATTGAAGACACCTGAGGGTCAAGTACAAGAAATGGAGAATAAAATATCACTGACAACTGAACACTGAAGACAACTGAGGTAAAGTATGGCTGACAACTGAACATTGTAGAAACTGAGTGTAAAATTAAGAGAATATTACAGTTAATCATACACATGTACTAATGTAAGAGTGATCTGTGTAGTTTTTGCATGTGTGATATTGTTAGCTATGCACAGGCCATATCCTGGATCATCCCATATCTTCCAAGTATGCACCAAATCTGCCTAGCATGCGATATATCCACTTGACATTGCCAAATCAATTGAACTTCTGGTTGAACACTTTTTCAGAAAAATCACACCTCAAACTGGTAGAGTACACACTGTTTATACATATGAATTTGCTATTTTGCCCAGTGTGTTTTATTTAAGGTAGAATGAGATCAAGTATTAAGCACATGAAGTATAAGTTTCCTGTGAGTTTTATGTGTTATTGCAAAACTGTTGATGTTACAGAGTAATATAGGATTAAAAGGTTACTGTATGACCATTTACATATCCTACTCCTTATCAGCCCTTGACCAATAGCAGCCCTCAAACCTGCGGCCCCTCAGGCTGATATGGGAGTGTCCGGGCTAATACGGAGTAGGATATGGAGAGGGTCATCTGATAACCTCTAAATATTCCAGGCAATATTTGTGTTTTTCTAAGTCTACATATCAGTTCTCCAAACTTACACTCCGAACGCTTCGTCTGTTCTCACTACACTAGTCAGTGATGGCTGATCAGGATGTGCACACCCTGTAAACCCAGATCTCAATTTTGCATAGAATTCCTGTATGTTCGCATCAGACGAACAAAATTGAGCCTGAAAATCAGAGAGATCAGAGTGTGCCTTGATGTCAGTAACATCTCTTTTCATAAACAATCGGAAATTCATGTACAGCCATATCATGACCACAGCAGAGGCACTATCCTTTCTTTTGAAGAGATGTAAAGGTAGAGTCTTTTTTAAAAGAACATCGTTTTTACAGTCGTATAAATACACAGAAATTTGACGAGGGGCACAACCAAAGGCTGGTATTGGCAGATCGGCAAGGCTATCATTTGTATTAACCTGCGCAAAGGCATTTGTGATGGTTTCAGCAATCAGCCGACTGGTAACAGATTTTTGTTTATCATGCACACACAATGTATTAGTGTCTTTCTTCATTTCTTCTGACCCCTCATCCTGGTCCTCTGTTGTATCTTCATCCATGCTGGGCTCCTCCATATCCGAAATAGTCACAGGGAGGTTTTCTTTCACAATCATATCTACAAAGCCATGCCAAGTAGAATAAACTCCTGTAGAAGAATATAAATAAAGTATTATCAAGGATCCATCCTGTTCCACTGTACTTTGGTTTATCATACAGTTACCTCTTTTCAATGGCAATCTTGTATGTTAATGTAATCTCATAATGTCATATGTTATTTCATAAGAAATGCATAATGATATCCAAAATGCTGAAAATTTATAATTCTTTCATATAAGAAGTGCTGTTAATGAGGTTTGAATTCTCATTAGGGCCAGGGATATTTTAACAAGGGGACCAAATATTTAAAATTATTCAAGAAACATCACTCCATTGTTTTTTTGGAGATAATTATAGAGTTTTAAAACAAAACTTAACTGTCAAAATCAAAGATGGCCACCTTTCAGCCATTTTATTTTTCCAATCAGTCTCAAAATTAAACATGCACTTGTAACCTACATATAAAGGGGAACCTACATATCAAATTTGAGAAAGATATTTTCAATACAATCTGTGAAATACACATTAAAAGTCTTAACTGTCAAAAAATATAAGATGGCCACCTGTGTTGGCCATTTTGTTTTTACACCCAGTACCCAAAGTTAATATGCACAACTAGGGACCAAGGGGAACTTACATATCAAGTTTGTGAAATATGTCTCTAGTATTTTCTAAGACATACTGATAACGAGAAATTGTTTAAGGACAGATGACGGATGGACTGATGGGCAGACCACGTACATGTACTACTGACTAAGGGCAATTTAAATACAAAAGATCTGTATAAAACTTCAGTTTGATCGACCAAAGACAAATCAAGTTATCAAATGGCAAACTTCATGTGGAGGATGAAACCAGCTGAAGACAATAGCAACAGAGTGACTCCTATATGTCGCATTGCAACGCAGGCGATACAGAGATAAAATTTCTGCACATTTTTTTAAAAATGGCAAAACTTGATTTTTTAACCAATTTTATGCAGAAATGTAACCTCGTCCTACACCTATATTTTCTTCTTTTTTTTCACATGGAGGCACACCCCCGACTCGGGATTACACTTATAAGAGGAGGGCATAGAATCTATGCCCCCTCACAACTGCAATTTTACTTGACATGTTACCAAAAAGCCAAAAGTCTGACGGCTGCAGTGATGCCCTCCGTATACACACAGGGACCAGGGCAGTCAGACAGATAGGCCCCTATTGTACACACAGGGGGCTGGGGTAGTCACACAGATAGGCCTCTATATTGTACATACAGGGGGCCGGGGCAGTCAGACAGATAGGCCCCTAGTGTACACACAGGCGGGCGGGGCAGTCAGACAAATAGGCCTCTATTGTACACACAGGGGGCTGGGGTAGTCACACAGATAGGCCTCTAGTGTACACACAGGGGGCCGTGGCAGTCAGACATATAGGCCCCTAGTACCGGGGCAGTCAGACAAATATGCCCCTTGTGTACACACAAGGGGCCGGGGCAGTCAGATAGATTAGGACCTTTTGTACACACAGGGGGCCAGGGCAGTCAGACAGATAGGCCTCTAGTGTACACACAGGGGGCCAGAGCAGTCAGACAGACAGGCAGTCAGACAGACAGGCCCTCAGTAATAGACAGTATACACACAGGGGCCAGTCAAACAAACAGATGAAGCAAAATTAGTACTCTGTTTTCTCTAAAAAGCGGATGATGAAAAAACTCCTACCAATTCCTGTATTTCCACTTTTTATCTCTTTCCCACATCCGCAGCTACATGTACAGTGTTCTTGTCTTGCAATGTGGTTATCTACAATGCAGTTTCCGTCGCTGAGTGGTCCAAACAGATGTGTGTTTAAAACCATAGTGGCACTGGCAGCGGATTCCTTGACATCATTGCTGCCGAATAGCACCTTCTCAAGACATTTTTGGTGATAGGCAAAATCTAAAAAGAAAAGAAACAAGAGGCCCATGGGCCTTAACGGTCACCTGAGTCTACAGTATTTTTTTTTTTTTGTTGAAATATGTACCAATTTGAGTAAAAAATAGTATAATGTTAACTTAACTTTGTCAGGACCATGAGCTGATCATTCCTAGACCAATTTTAAGTGAGATCGGCCTATTAGAATTAAGTAGCAAAATAGCGGCCATGGCAGCCAAATTGTATTTCTGATTGACCCGAAAAATAACAACACTTTGTCAGGACCATGAGGCGATCATTCCTACCAACTTTCAGTTCAATCGGCCCAGCAGAACTTGACTTTAAGTTTGAAATGTAAAATGTTAACGGACGACGGACGACGGACGACGACGGACGAAAACGGATAGCAATAGGTCACTTGAGCTAAAGCTCAGGTGACCTAAAAATCATAATATCAATCAAAGTGCCAAATAACTGAGGAGTCTTGCTATATAAAGATATTGTAGCTCCATTTAATATGTTTCTATTTTGTGTTACCATCTGGTACATTTTAATACGTTTGGGATAGAGAAGTTCCCCAGTCCAATCCAATAAATAACGATATTGACCAACCTACATTATTTTTAAATTTAACTGCAATGGTTACAAATTGGATAATTTCAAAGCCTTATGTTCAGCTCTGACCCCTTGGTATAGCCCCGCCCCCTTGGTATAGCCCCCTTTATAGTCTGCGTGCCCCAATTTGAACATACTGTAATTATCCCTGTAAGATCATGGTACATTGTGCAAATGAAATACAAAAGTTCTGGTACTCATAATTCTCTTGATGCAACAATATTTTACCCCAAGACACAGGGATTTATCAGCGGTTTTGGGAAATGGACCGCGGGATGAAATTGGGAAAAAATCATCAACAGAGAGTGAGAGATCATTTTTAAGAAAATTAAGATAACCACTATAACAGATTCATGTAAAATATGTCCAAAAACCCATTGTTGTTATGACCTCATAAATGTTGAAAAGATAAAGATCATTCCTTATATTTACATTGACGAATCCTTTCAGTGGATCGATATAAAAACGAATAAAACAAATAAACAGGGTTTGTTCCAGCTTATACACGGGTGCAACGCAGTGGCGAGAACAATGTTTTTTCGCGGGGAAATGTGACTCTATCGTGAGATATCTTAGCAACCGTCAACAACAAGAACACAACAAAATGTAGTTCCATATTCAATGTTTATTTGTAGCACAGCACACGTGAATACGTGGATATTTCACAAAGCCCAGTTCAATAATATTTTAAGATGTAAGAATTAAGCATCTAGGTCGGTCGTTCCGAGTGAGTAGTTTTTGTAGTGTATTACTACGCAGTGTCATCAGGTTACTATCAGTTCCCACGTGCTGAGATTCTATGAACACCTGTGTTATGCATTTATGAATGTAATTTTTGTCAATGGGTCTAAGCATACAGAATGTAAATATTACCCAATAGTCTATATAAATTAGAATTAGTAATTTTTCACTGTTTCTGACTTTTTGTCCAATTTCGGCTGTAGGGGGGGTGGAACAGTCAAAACTGTTTTTCTGGTCAAAGTGAACTGTTACTCGGCACGAATTTGATGCGCAGAAATCCCCCCTCGAAAGCCCCGTTCAAGCGTTTCGATGACCGCACCTCAGTGTTGTTTAGGCAGATGAAGCAATGCAATGGCGAGTCATCATTACATGTAGCATTGATACTGATATGTATTTGGTAATAAAACAATTGTTTCAATGTTATTTGGGGGACAGTCCAAACTACCATCCCTCGGTAGGGGGAAGCCCTATGGTACTGTTTGCCAGGGCTTCCCCCTACCTCGGGCTGATAGTTTCCACTGTTCCCCAAATAGCCATGAAACAATTGTATACTGTATAATAGAACTCAGTAAATTATGAGAGATTTATTTTTTTTAAAAATATGTTCATCTTTTTTTTTCGGTTTCCCTTCATACTGTGTGGTATGGATTACTGCATCGGCTTTAGTCCTGGACTAAAAGTAAGTTTTGTGCAAAACAAATCTCTCTCTCCACTTGAGACATCTGGAGCTACAACGTATATAGCTTGACAATGACATTTTTTTTAATGAATGTCATATTGCCACAGTCGAAGCAACTACATTAATGTAATATGTTTTAAACAAGGACATCTTGTACTTTGCATGCTTAACCATGTGTAACAGGAAAGAGAGAAGTGATTCCACTGGGGATCAAATCCGTGATCCAAGACTTCCTATAGTCGGACGCGCTACCTGACTGCATGAGCTTACGGGAAATTCCCTCTAGCGCAATTTAATGCTAGAAGGCTACCGTAATACTATGTACAATTAAAATCTGCCACACTACCTTTTTTTTAAATGTGTTTGCCCTTGCACACCACAACCCAGGTTGTAACTCCCTGTCACCCCAGGGAGGGCCAAGGACGCCATTTCTAACAAGAAAGAGAATAGTGTGATTCCGCTGGGGATCAAACCCGCAATCCCAGAGGCTCTACACCACTGAGCTAAAGGAATATTCCCTCTAGCGCGAAGCTAGAAGTGAACTGTAGTCTATGCACAATTGAATCAGCCACACATGCGTAAAAGATGTGCATTGATTAGGTTGCCTTACAAGCGTCAGATGTAGGGAATTTCCCTTCAGCTCAGCAGTTGCTAGAATCGGGCTGGAGAGCCATTAAGGCTTGCGGGGTCGCAGGTTCAAGTGCAACGTACAGCACTTTCTTTATCACTATTCCACGGCCTACTAAAAATTGGTGACGTTGACCCTCCCTGTTCGAGGAAGGAGAACCCTTGGCGAGGATTCAAAGAACCCGGGCTGGTGATTGAAAAAGGGGGGAATAGTGTAAAAGATGTGCATTGATTGGTTTCCTTACAAGCATCAGCTGCAGGAAATTTCCCTTTAGCTCATGCAGCGGTAGAGCATCGGGTTTGAGAGCCAAAGGTCGCTGGTTCAAGCCCCTGCGAGAGCACTTTCTTTATCTTTATTCCTCGTCCTACTACACAAGCATATACAGTCGAATCTCGTTATCTCGAAGTCGACGGGGTCGTGGGAAAACTTCGAGTTATCCGAGTATTCCAGTTATGCGGGTTCATAGATTTGGTATGATTTGCTGTTGGGACATAGCACTAGCAGTTGTTGGTTTTATTAATAGTTAATGCTTGTAATCAACTGATAAATGGTATACGTAATCAATATAACAAAAACAGCTATGTAATTTTACAATAAACACGCTTACAAAAATAGAGTAAGTTATTTCAGAAAAACGTACTTTCGTTTTTAAACGCGATCAAAACGGTTGGACCATTTTGTGAATTCGTTATTAAATATGGACAGGCCTAGTGATTAAATGTTGTTTTTGTCTGGTATAGATCTTGGCAAAGTCTTTCCAGGTCTGCATTTGTATTTGTAAGTCCGTCAAGTTTTACTTCGGAAGTGTTACATTTCAAACCGAACTATCCCGCTGTCTCTGATCTCGTAGTTTACAATGCGGAAATGAAAGTGCGCAAGTCTTAAACAAATCACTGTAATGGAGCGTACGCATAGTTGATTCTGTAAATGAAAACACACAAACAAATTATATCGTACATGTGACACATTGATTCATTAAAGCCAAATATGACACCTGACACCTCCTCAACTCGATGTAATCAACAGCAATTATCGTTTTGTTCTTAAATCTCTCGATCGACTTTCAAAGCCATACTGGCTCCTGTAAAAACATGAACCCGTAAAGCTGACCTAGGTTGTGATTTTAACTGTGGAACTCTTTTATGCATGACCACGCTTTGTGACCAATTTTCCGGTTTGCACTGTCGTCTGTTTAGGTGTACAAATCATTAAACAGACTCTCAGTAAGTACAGATTACTGTTGATCAACATTGATGCAGTTTGTTTTTTATTATGAATAACATGGTTTTGACAGTCCGTAAACTTTACAGTCCTAAGCTTTATCGTAAATTCTTTTTTACTGATTTCATGCTAGTCTACTTACGAAAGATGTTTATAAACACGGAATGGCGAAATGTCGTACTTTTGCGCTTTCTTTGTATCAAAGAATTAACAAGTGACAAAATGAAATTTGAATATTATGTTGGATTAACGCTATTGAAACCAATATTTTACTTCGAGGTATCCGAGTTTTTCGACTTTTCAGGGTTCGAATTATCAGAGTTTTATTTACTAAGATAAAGAAAAGATTTGGTCGGGACCGGAGAAATACTGCGAGATAAACGGGGTCTTCGAGTTAAAAGAGTTCGAGATAACGAGGTTACCCTTACCTACAAATTACGCATTGAATGCGTAATTCCACAGTATTTCCGCATATTCTCCGCATTCTGAATTCCACACTTTTTCCGCAAGTGCAGAGTATTCGAAATTCCACAAATACGTAAAAAATGCGTAAAAAATGGAAAACTGAAATTTACGCACTTGCGTAGAAAATGCGTAAAAAAAATCCACAAATTTTCCACATTGTAAATTCCACACTTTTTCCGCAAATGCAGAGTATTCGGAATTCCACAAATACGTAAAAAATGCGTAAAAAATGGAAAACTGAAATTTACGCACTTGCGTAGAAAATGCGTAAAAAAAATCCACAAATTTTCCACATTGTAAATTCCACACTTTTTCCGCAAATGCAGAGTATTCGGAATTCCACAAATACGTAAAAAATGCGTAAAAAATGGAAAACTGAAATTTACGCACTTGCGTAGAAAATGCGTAAAAAAAATCCACAAATTTTCCACATTGTAAATTCCACACTTTTTCCGCAAATGCAGAGTATTCGGAATTCCACAAATACGTAAAAAATGCGTAAAAAATGGAAAACTGAAATTTACGCACTTGCGTAGAAAATGCGTAAAAAAAAACCACAAATTTTCCACATTGTAAATTCCACACTTTTTCCGCAAATGCAGAGTATTCGGAATTCCACAAATACGTAAAAAATGCGTAAAAAATGGAAAACTGAAATTTACGCACTTGCGTAGAAAATGCGTAAAAAATGAAATACTGAAATTTACGCACTTGCGTAGAAAATGTGTAAAAAAATCCACAAATTTTCCACATTGTAAATTACACACTTTTTCCACAAATATGTAAAAAAATGTGTAAAAATTGAAAACCTTTTGTAGCGTAAAAAAAAATCCACATATTTTTCGATTTGTGGCCCAGTGAAATGGAAGAAAAAAAAATTCCTTGACATCTCGCCTCTGTTGCCTGTTTTTTGGAGTCTGAGATTTTCAAGATTAGTCACCAGGTAGGGTCAACAGAAGTAAAAAAAAAAACATTTGTAGGACTGCAGGACATTATGAGTGCATATTCTTTATATCCTTCTTTAATATTAATATTTGGCCAGGGTATTTTGCTCTTCTAATAGCAGATGGTAAGCTATTGCACAACATGGTCAAAACCCTCCCAAAGCACTGCTTTCTTTAGGTCACAGTACAAGAGTTTGGGAACACAACAATGCTTTTGTCTTAGACTGGAGTGATCGTGACAGCTGATACAGGGTTAAACAAGCTCCTGTAGGTACTTAGGAGCTGTTCCACGAACAGTGCCTTGTATGTGTACACCAATTTTTTGTACTATATTTCAAGGGAGGGATCCAATGCTGTTTCTTGTTTAGGTTAGGTTGGTTCCGTTTATCCCTTGCCTGGATACCACCAGGTATGCAGGGCGATTGAAGAATAGGAAAAAAAGAATTATATAAGTCAATTGCAACAAGTTCAGGATAAGTTGGGTTTTATGTATTTGGAAACATCTACCGGTTTCTCCAGAACAGTGAATTTTGACAAAATTTGTTCCCTTATTAGTACTAAAAATCAGGGGGAAACTTTGTATTTTTATCTGTGACATCATACAACCATTAATCATTTTACAGTTGGTGAATACATTGCTAGGTAACCAATGTATTCAACCACAGCAAAATGTTTAATTTTTAAACATGTAACATAAAGATAACCATGATGGACGAAGGGAAGGTGATACAATTTATATTGGAGTGACCGTTTACGGATAATCATGTGATATCTAATGTATGATCATCATGACATCACAGATAACAATGCATGCTCTCGGACAGCACTCAAGTAGTGGCTTAAAGTATAATTCGCTTGGTGATGGGTTCTAGATCTATGGACAGAAGGCTCATAAGCTCACGTGTAGAGCGCAGAAATGTTGGAATAAACTTTGGAGTATGTTCACTATGTTGGTAGCGAGGCCGCCACATCATGATTGGTAGACGCATCACAATAAGAGTATTCTTGTAATTAAAAATTTAAGTAGGGACAGTTAGGATTTATGTAAGGTAGTCAAAATCCACTTTGGCCACCATGTGTCTTGTTGTTTATGTTTTCTATTTCGTGTAATGAATATTTTGATATTTTTGTGTCTAATTTTCATTGTCACCAGTTGTCTATGTATACTTTATAATTTCAAATTTGTTACCACTGCAATCAGAAAGCGAAAGCCGCAATTTATGTTACCCTTCAGCTTGTAAACATGTAATTTGTGTTGGGTGACAATAGTGATGGTGCAACACACTGGTCACCTGGTGAAATTAATTACAATAGCCCCTAGACTTCACTCACTCTGCTTCAATTAAAAAAAAAATGAAATCTGACAACTTTGAAAAGCCTAAATTCAATACGACCAATAGTTGACACTACAACAATAAATTTATTTGAAGTCCTTGGTACTTTTTTTGGAAGATTTGTGGGGAGGGGGGCTTGGTAATATGATGATCAAGTGAAAATGAGCAGTGTTATTTTTTTTCTTCAAATAATCTGACAATGTTACTGGAAGTTGGAACTTATTGTAATTCACAGGCATTTATTATTATTATTATATTTTTTTTAATAAAAATAGTCCCTACACAAAAGATCACACCCTACTCTTACAAAAAATACATTGGTTCTTTTTTCAAGAGTAAGGGTGTGATTTTTTTTGTCAGGACTATTTTTATTGACAGAAACATTTGATTTAATGCCTGTGTTGTAATTCCACAAATTAAAATTTAAAGAGCAGGCAATAAGTTACAGGTTCAATATATTAAAATACAGAAAATAAAATCACAAACACATTTTTTATCTGATGGCTTGTTATTTGACTTTATTTGTAATGCAATATTTATGCTTGATCCATGAATAATAAATTGTAATTAAAGTATTTAAAATGAATCATTATATATATATGAACTCTGAATTTAAACCCAGGCAGTGCAATTGTACATTTGGGATTTTTTTTATCAAGCAGACTGTCAATTTGCTAATCTGAACTTTTCATATATACAAATGTTTCATATACAATACAAAATTTGGTAAATCAGTTTGTAGGAATAGTTACGTGAATTTATTTTATGAATTTGTAAAACGAATTGAACGTAGCAATTACGATCTGACGACCAACAACGAAAGCTGTGATCGAAAAATGCCCCTGTCTCCGTAAATTTGACTCTCATTGGGCTTTTATTTATCTGACATTGCTCTTACCATCACTAGGAAGGAGATAACGAATCCTCCGTTTGATGTAATGACCGGCAGACCTTCATCCACAGGGGTTCATTACAATTTAATACAAATGTCCAGAATACACATATGCTACACTGATATGGATCACAGCACACATAAACATACATATCAGTATAGCATATGTGTATTTCAAACATTTGCGATATGATGTGCAGATAACCGATCATGAGGTGACTTGAAGTTCGTGAACGCTGTCGGCTGTCAACACACAAATCCGATTTGTAAAAGAGCGCGAAAAGTTTGGTTGTCGTCAGGGTCAATAAGGCGTTTTGAAGGAAAGCCCTTTGATATGGTTAGAAACGTTTTAATGACCAAGATCCATAATATTTACTTCCGGTTGTAATCGGTGTTTTGAGAAGAGTTTGTGTGGGTTTTCAAGATACATTTGAGAAGACAATCGACACTCACCGGGATAAAAAGCCAGCGTACAGTGTATACAATTTTTAACAGCTGTACAATTCTTACCAAACGTTCCACGCCCTTCTTTCTGATAAGGTTTATATGATTGAAGAATCATGCCAGGACAAACCGCAAGGACTCACAATTAAAATTATATCATCATGATCATGATTGCACCATGGATGACAGTCTGGTAAGCGTTTTTGACTGACACAGCCCTTAAAAGAAAAAGGGTCAATCAGACATGATAATTTCAATTTCTCCTGGAACTCGACAAGGTTAACTAGATCGCGTTGGGTTACAAAACGAGCGAACGTCTTTATATTTTTAAACAAGAATTGTTTCCGTTCAGGAACAGAGGAACAATTTCCACATTGATTTTCGAATGACAATCTTTCTATATGTTACACTCCACAGATACCAAAATGGCTTGAATGCAAAATGTTTTCATTGATTTAATTAGGGGTGTGCAATAATATTGCAGCACTGATATATTAAAATATTTATCTAGCAGTACATATATCGCAATATCATTTTTAGATGGTAATAAGATTGTAACATCATTTTTAAATGTTTCAATTAATTGTTTGGGGGTTTTAGCAAAGTGATGTTATTGAATATTTTTATGTTAATTCCATAATTTGTCCTTTACATGCATCTCAAACTACATGTATCTCAAACCAGATGAACTACATATTTTTCAGAGAGAATGCAGTTATCCCAACAAAGTGGATGAAAGAACTTCTTGTATTCATGCATATGGACTTCAGTAAAGGCTGTAAAGATGTTTCAAGTTTTCCAAATGTAATCAAAAAGGATTGAGCATCTAATGCTGACTAATTAGGCCAGTATTGGTCTCGTACAACTGAAACATCACTTTTAGGTTGATATTATACTGTCACTTTCATGTCTATTGTTGTAATGTAATTATTAGGCTACTCTCTGAAAACAGAGTGACATGCAGATTTATCCCCAGGGTATAGGTTGTACTTAGTTACAATGCAGTTTAAATTTTAAAAAACATAGACCTTCTGACACCAGAATTAACATGATGTTGTGGTGTTTATTATGTAGTGTTTCCTTATTTTAGGAGGGATGGTGGAAGTCTAACCAATCTCACTGAACAAATGCTACATATACCATGATGTGTACAGTGTCAGATATTCTAGACTATTATAATTATACTGACCAAATTGGGCCTTTTAGGACTTTCACAACTAAATCATTTACTATATGTTATTACCAAACATTTTAGCTAATAACTTTAATATTTGAAGTTCAAAACAAGTGACAATTAACCTGAATTAGCCGGAACTTATTTTAGATTGGAACTACAAACATATGAAACACTTGCTGATTGAGTAATTTAGTTGTGCGAGTCCTTTTAAAAAGTCAATCAATGTCTTATACATTCATAAAAACATACCTTGCAAAGGCTACAAAATGACTTTTTGGTAGGTTTAGTGGCATATTGGAGTGTCACAGCGTCGGGAAGTTGACAACTGGATGTTTACAAGCAAACCCCGTGACCCAAAACAGAAACGCCCCCAGACATTTTGCCCTGTGCAAATCTGCATACAGACAGACATGGAAATATATCAAAAGTATATATTTTTCAAAAGTTAAATACCTGAACATTTCATTTATCTAAAAATCTGTCATCAGTTCCTTATTAAACTCCTTCAGTGGCCGAATGATTAGCCGGATTAACTACATAAACTTATAAACAAATTGACTGTATTTAACTAATTTATAAGATTAAACTGAAATTTAAGCTAAATCAAAGCTACAGTAACTTCCTCCTTCTGATTTTCAGAGCCTTTCACTGTAACGCCTTATAAATATTGAAGGGCAGAGAAGACTTTTTCAAATTCAAAGTTGACACAGTGCATGTTTGTGTACATGATGTGATGTGCATGGTCTATAGTGTAGTCATGTACTGTCTTATAGAAACGAACTTTAAATTTCTTACCTTTCAGATACGCCTCCAATAATCTGAATGCTGCAGCTTCGCACTCATGTTCACGTTTTATCCTTTTGGGGCAATTATCTTGGTCACTATCCTGTCTTCTCTTAATGTTTATAAGTTTATGTAGTTTCTCGACATCCCAAACATGCTTGAACTTAAACAGATTAGTTCGCTGACTCGGATAATCGTATAATGCGCTCAGATTTTCTTGGGTTATTACGACAGCTGCAGAGAATGGGTCACCTCCGATTGGATTGCAAAATACTATCCGTAATGTCATAGTTTCGATAGATTCGGCATTTTTTTCTAAAAGTTCTTGTAGTGCTTGCTCAGCGTCAATCTCCCCATCATTTGACGCCATATTGCTTCACTGAAACGAAACCGAAACGAATCCGCGATCGGCAAAGCTAAATCTAGGAACGAAATGGAAACGAAACGGAAAACGACCACAGTTATTTAATATCACTTTCAATCATGTCTCGGTAGGTCAAAAATGCAAGTTGTTAAAAGCTATAACATATATAAATGAGACAAATAAAAGGATTTTAAAAATATAATGAACCAATCCGTACATTTAACGAACCATCATTAGCTGCTTCAAGTTTAGCTGTGATTCCCTCCCTTTGCCCATTCCTTCAAAGAGAAGGAGAGAAAAAACTGTGACAATAGAAGTTTTTAATCCAGAAGTCGCCGGTTCAAGCCTAGTGCAGTGCGTCTTTCTTACGTTAACCAATTAAAAAATGCATTTAAGTTAAAATATGACTTTTTCTCTCACTTTAATTTATGTCTCGGGACAAACATATCGAATTTGCAGTTTTCAAAATTGCATTTGAAAAAATTGAATATTCTGGTAATTTCAATTCATTTCTTAATTCCCGTTTCACATTTTAAAATGAAGGAGGGAAACCAAATAGATAGATCTTACTGTATCACAACACCACATCATTTTTATGGACAATTTTAAAATCCTAATTCAACGTAATTCATATATTTTACCTATTATATAACGCCATCATATGAAACATATTTTTTCCATGTAAACAATCGTGTGTATGGGTCAAAGCAGAGACATCCCTGGTCAGGGTGACGTGTTAATTTGTTTTATCACGAAGATATATTTCTCCCTCAATCATTATAGGTTTCCTCACTCCCGATTCATTAGATAAACCTGCTCGGAGTTGGTAATTATTTTTCGTTACCCACTAGAGGTAACACCATGAACGTGATTTCATTGGTCAATTTTTACTTATGACGTCACGTACATGTAACAATGCTTTGCGTCGTCATTTGACATTGTGACGTCATGATTCACGGCAATTGTTCCCCCCATCGGAAGCCTACATAGTGTATTTTCAAAAAGAATCATATGGCTTGCCAGACAAAATAAGAACGTTATGGGTAAAACAAGATCCCAAACCCGTGATGGTAGGTTATTTATCATGTTTAGCAAACTCTCGTTAGTTAATTTTAATATTGTAAAAGACACTCGGTAAACCTCGTGTCTTTATACAATTTGAAAATTAACTTACTGGAGTAAGATAAACATGATAACCAACCATCACTCGTTGAGGAACTTCTATATATCAGGTAAAATTAGTATAACACTAACGTGGTGCACAACAATTTATTGATATTTCTTAAAGTTATATCATAAATATTTTGAAAAGATTACCTCTTGTTAATCTTCTTTTTAGTCCTTTTTTCTTTCCCCATCCTCTCTTTTTTGGTATAATGACGGTTCTCAGTGCGTGTGCATTTTGACTATTTTTTACATTACATTGCTGTTTTTATGTGCTACTTGTAAATGTAAATGTCATATAATGTTTTTCCATGTTGTGGTATTCCGTCTTTGCGTATTGCAGAGTTATCTTCTCTTGTGAGCTGGTATTGATTGTTACGTCATTGGTTTGTGTGAGAAAATTACGTCGTTTTCTCAAAAATTGATGACGTTACTCTCACAAACAAGTGACGTAACAATCAATACCTGCTCCCAAGAGAAGATTACTCTGCAATACGCAAAGACGGAATTGTAATGTTGGCCAAATGTGGACCCTCAATCAATGTTCTGGTTGGTAAATAGAAGTGGATGTACAATCAATGTGATTCGACCATTTTGTCGATATAACCACGGGCTTAACTAATTTGCAAATAGTGTCGCGTTATTCCCGTGAGGGGACCTTGTATTATATTATTGCTATTTTCGTAAGTGTCGGTTGATCAACACACACGTTAGCTAATTGTTATAGTAATAATGAATAAAAACGTCGTTTATTTTGTCATGTGCCAATGACGTGTTTACACACAAAAAAATGGAATAAGATTAATTATTCAAACCCAAGGGATACAATATTGTTTAAACATATTTTATTGCCAAAAAATGCAAGAGGATTGGGCACAAGTTAAATGAACATACAATATTGAGCAGGATACAGAGGCTTTGCCGAGGATATTTTGCTCAATATTTTATCCCGAGGGTTTGAATAACCTTATCCTTACCTCATATCAGGGATGGATTATATTTCTTGCTTATTACTTAAAACCCATAAAAACAGCTGCGCTTCTAGTTGTAACCTGTCCGCACATTTCTCGTTTGCATATGAAGCCCGGATGGCAATTGTTAGTGACGTCAATGACCCTGACTGACCCCAAAACGTCATAATATGACGTCACGAACAATAGCGTGAACCCGAAAGGTCACTATAATTCCCAAGACAGTCTGCGCGTATAAGCAATCTAGACCCGTTGGTCGGATAGAATTTTCCATCACCGCCGGAAATGCGGATATCTCGGTCTAGTATTTAAGAATAATAGAATCCATACCTCACAACAGGGATAGATTCTATAAGTCTTACCCTAGGGTATAGACGGAAAATTTCCCCTGCCATAGCATTTGTATGACGTCACGTTAACAATGCATTGACGTCGTGTCTACAATGCAAAAACGTCACGTCAACCATAGCAGCTCACAGAAGAAAACTCCAATTTGCAGGAAATTATGAAACCAACGTTTTAAATTTCATGAAAGTATCACTTCTGTTTGATTTGGGAGAAAATTATCATTTCCCACGTAACAATCTCAACCCTCGGAGTAAGATTCTAAAATGTCTTGCCCTCGGTAAAGCCTCGCACTACATATTTAAGAATCTTACCCCTTGGGTTGAGATTTTCCTGTCCTTCCCCCAGAGCGTAGACAAAATATTATTATTCTATAAAAGTTCATTTGTCATTAGTATACCTCTACTTATTTTACACTATACAAAAGTAACCACATAAACAAGCTATTTCCCCTCTAACTGCATGCCAGGGAAATAGTTCGTCTGGAGGTGTGCAATAGTTTTGAAACTATTTCCCTCGGAAAATGCGGGAAATTGAGTGACGTGGTGGGCGGGGCCTGACCGAATATTGACCAATCAGCGCAATCGAATTATGTCGGCAATTTCCGGCAAATTCAGAATTCGCATTTATGTTAATGCTAATTTTCAAGCAAAATCTGTGATTAATTCTTTATTGTACAAGTGATATCCTTTATTTCATATTATTGCAAATACTGTTTTTTTCTGAAGTTGATTCTCAAGAAAATTTTAGTTTTGTTAATAAAGTGTCCCAACTGTTAATAATTTGTTGTCTAATAATATTTAGAATATTGTAAGGGAGTGTTTGTATCGGTATAATAAAACAGTTGAAGCATGGGTATTTCGGGATATAGCAAGTTTATGATCCCCCTTGTCCAGGACTATTTCCCTCGGCTTCGCCTCGGAAAATAGTCCTGGCCTCGGGGGATCATAAACTTGCTATATCCCTCATATCCATACTTTAACTGTTAATTAACTCGATGTTTTCCCACCTTCACACTGACTTGATTACAACAATCACCTGTTGTTTATAAAGTTTAGTTGTCAGTTACTCAGTATTTGACGCCCGATTTTATCAAATACTAAAGTACAACCTTCAAGACATATTAACTTAAATTCTTACTTCAATTGTTTCCCAGAATCACAAATTCTAAGTTAATTTCGTCACCTCGTTGATGTCTCTGTGTTTGGCTCCAGGAGATCTTGCATATTTTGTTGGCAGTAATAACTAAAATAGTGTAGCCTCAAAAGTAAGCACAATGTGTTATAATTAAATGCAAATACACGTAGGCTCCTTAAAACTGTTACAGTGCATCGAGTTCACTCTATCACATGGGGCACGTGCACTATGTCACGTGCATAATGTCGTCGTCGATTCTCTAATAATTACTTACAATTTGTTATGCCGCAATGTTGTTGTAATTGTATAACAATATTATATAATATAGTTTGAGATAATTTGAGAGAGATCGTTCTGGAAGTACCGACTATTCGCGGGAAGGCAAGTGTTTCGTGTTTGTATGGGAAAACCAACGGAAGTGCGTTTTGGAAGAAAATCGACTCCACCTAACTTTCCTACATCAAAAATCACATTTCTATTTGTTGTACGAAAAATGCTTAGGCAGAAGGAGAATACATTTTACGTGCATATAGGAGGTCTGTGAAAGAAAACTTGTCCATCTTTCCAACGGTACCAAGCATTTTTCGTACAACAAATAAAAATGTGATTTTTCATGTAGGAAAGTTAGGTGGGGGTCGATTTTTCGACATCGAGAGCTTTCCGCCCTTGTCGTATATTATTATCATTGGGGGTGGCAGTTTTACCGAAAATTGATCGAAACCTCCCAAACGTGTAAAATTACTTTGAACACCTTAGTTTAGGTCCAAATATATATAGCTGTAACAATTCATCAGGTCCCTGTGATTGAACGACTGGAAACAAATTGCTTTTTCCGGAAATGTTGAACTAACTCATCGTCTCCCCTGTCGATGGGCAGAAGGAAAATAAAGACGAAAAAAATAAAATGAAAAACATATAACGATTGGCAAGTTAACAGATCCTAAGTCGATCTATGAGTGGTAAGTGATAATGATACACTCGGACGGTCGTGTAGTCTTAATAGAAGTTTTGATGACATTCCATTGCTAATCCGTCTCATATTCGTCCATTCGTATGTCTATTGATAACATTAACATTTCAGGTTTTTTCTACATGTACGGTGTATGCCCAGACTCAATCTATTATACAGCAACTGCTTGTGCAACGGAAAAAACATTTTATGACAACAGAACATGGCGTAAGATACATGTTCGAGGTGGATGTTTAGTCCCCGAGGTTTGCTGTCACTTTGTTGCCCAAAGTTAATCTTTTCAGCAGTGACATTGTTCATAATACACATTCTTTACAAAATATTTGATTTTAAAGTAAACAGTATTCAGATCGAGAAATGCCGCTGTTCCAAGTAGAAGAGCCGAGCCTATAGAGTCCTTGTTTGCAAGCTCAGGAGGATAGAAGCGATAACCATGGTCAACACATTTCTTGTTACAAACAGCACATCCTCGATGTATCTGAATGTGGCATTGACGGATTTGGCTAGATTTATGTTACCAGTCCTGATAAGCCCATCAAATAAATTCAGCCGCACATGATAACAAAAACAACTCGGCCAAAAGAAGGGCACAGTGTGTTTCTGCAGGAATACTTATACAATTGACGAAAGTACTACTTTACTTGCATCAGTGATGCTGATTATGATAGAGTTAAAACTGGGTTTTTGTGTGTGTTTCTCTGCATGGTTGATATAGAGATAATCAGCGATTGTTTTTTTTATTGTTCTCACCGCTTAATGCAACAAAAGCTCTCCGGGAACCTATAGCGTCTTTGCGTATTGCAGAGTTATCTTCTCTTGGGAGCAGGTATTGATTATTACGTCATTGGTTTGTATGAGAAAATTACGTCGTTTTCTCAAAAATTGATGACGTAACTCTCACAAACAAATGACGTACCAATCAATACCTGCTCCCAAGAGAAGATAACTCTGCAATATGCAAAGACGGATTTACTAGTCTAATACAGAACACTTCGATCAATTATACAGTCTACACTGTATTATTGCTGCAATCGATGTAAAGGGTTTCAAAGCATCATTATCTGAACGTGTTTGTACGCGATAATTGTATTGACGTTAACGAATATCTTTGTGCTTTGATTTGTCTTCATACTATTACCATGAATGCCTCTACCTCTTGGCGTGGCAAAGGAGACAGCAGACTTATTCGAAATCTCGCAAAATAAATTTTCAATTCCTGTTTGTGTTCAAAACAAACGTAGCCTTTATTAGACTTAATAAGAGTTTACAAAACATATGCGTACAATGTGAAAACAATCGGGTCATAATTTGCCAGATTACGCCAATATCGCATTTTAAATATTTTCACGAACAAACAAGAGAACGACATATTAAGGCACGGGATGATGGTGCCACTTTGTGATAGACTTAGACACGACAGTTACAAAAATGTAAATGCACGCTACATTTTTTTTTTATACATTTTGCTTATTATATGAAAATACTGATATTAATATCTTTCGTGTTAATTAACCGTTTTTATGGCAAGATGAACTGTAAATTGCAATTTTAAGTCGATAATGCGTCAATATTGTACTAGCGAAATATTTTTCTTTTCTAATTGATCATGGGAATATCGTTTGGATAAATAAATAAACAGATATAAAATACGAAGTTAGAACACAGCGATTGAGACTTAGTCAGTCCTGGATAGCTCACTTGCCTTTCACCAAGGCGGCCTGGGTTCGATTCGGGATTCGACGTAAAAAGTATGGGGTCACTTGCCGGACACGTGGGTTTTCTCCGGGTACTCCGGTTTTCTGCCACATTAACACCTCCTCGCGCTGACATCCGGGCCAACAAGAGTGAATAGTATAAGCTGCAAAAACGTGTTTCATAATTTTTGTAAAATAAATAAAGCTTATATTTATATGAACATATTTCCAAGCTGCTGAGGCTTATTTAACATATCATGTCTAAAGGGTTCGAAATTATTCCCAGATAAATAACGAAAAGTACGGATGCCTGTTGATTAATTTATTACTTTACAAATGAATTTTTATTGCCGCAACAGAAAAATGAAAAAAAAAAAATAATGTTACAAAATTGATAAATAATGAACAATCTTCATTATAGTTATTCCAGCATTGATTAAAATATTTATACAAAAATCAAAAGCGATTATGCAATTTTCAAAATTTAATTGTAACGGTCGTTGAAAACATACAATTTTAAGAAAATTAGAACTGATTTTTGCTCGTTTTTCTTCTTTACCCTACAACTAGCACAATCCTGATATGCAAACAATATACATACAAAAAGTGTAACTCAGAGTAGACTTATATTTCTCGATAAACTAGTGAAAGTGAATTAATGTACATCTGTAACAAGATCGGAAAATCACGAAAACGTTTCAGTTGAATATCCGGTTTATACCACAATTCATATATTGAAGTTTTTAATCTTTTTATCAAATGTATTTTAACTTCTTAAAGTGGGAAATAATTCGATTTGATTAAGATGTGATAATACCAGTGCCACGTTAAATTTTGTGACGTCACGATGCATTCTGTTACTATTTTCATCATTATTTTAGATTGAACTATCTTAGTATTAAAAAATTAACAATCTGCAACATACGTTTCATTTCATCTGTAAACGTGTGCGTGTTTTTCAAATTCAAGAACTGATTTGGGCAACAATGTACAATCATAATCTACTCGAATATTTGGAACACATTATAAAACATTTTCTAAACTGATACTAATTTGATGATAGAAAAATATCAAAAATTACTGCAACAACAAAAAAAATGACGTCAACATCAAGCCTATGGTAGTTTGTACTTAAATTTTGTCATAATTTACACAACTAAAACATTGCAAGAAACACGTGGGAAAATATTGAAAAAACAAATCATTATATACATGTATCTACTTGTTAGCATAATATTTCAAGTTACGATGTAAACCCTTAAATAACCATACGGAATCAAAATTTCGATAAAATAATAGAAAGATAAAAAAAACTTTGAACGATGTTCAGGACTTTCCCTCGCACTATTCGAGACTGAACTTGTTGTGGACTGTAATTCAACGTTTGACAAAAATTCCCGGATTTTCTGCAATTGATGTTTGTCACATAGAAGGATGGACACTACAAACAATACGACATACATTGTTCCTATTGTACCCGGTAAAACTGTTAAACAAAAGACAATACATAAAACTCAAGACTTACTCTTGAAAAAGCCATCAACAAATACACTATCCGTTATCACAATATTTGCCACCAAGAAAAACCAGAAACAGAAGAAGTCAATCGCTGACGTCACATCCGGCCAAGTCAACTCCAGTTCTACGAACGGTTTCACAGGCGAAAGCTTTGCTTGGTCTTCCAACGGGGATTTTCCCATTTTTCCTTTGCCATTCGAAACGGTAGCCTCAATTTTACTCAGGTCCTGAACTTTCTTATTCGACTTGTGGCACCGCAACGCTTTGCTTAAGCGAACGATCATTTTTGCTAACATGGGTACTTCAGTATCACGATAGTGAAGTCGAAGCTCCAAAGTAGTGATCATGACAATTGCAGTGCCCAAAGACAGGAGTAATATAAGATACAAACTTAATAGCGACATCGAAGAACTAACTGGAAGTGACGCACTTACAATTGTTAGAAAGACAGCGAACGCCAAATATAACGTCATGATATAGCCCATCTTCTCACCACTATCAACAGGTAAGGCAAAAACGAACACAGACAGCAGTGACAACATTATGATGGGAAGCACGACATTGTAAAGAATGTACTGAGGTTTCCTCTTTACCGTGATAGAGAATGTAACAATAGCTCCCTCCTGCTGTGATTCTGAAGATTTGGCAGACGTTGTTAGGAGATCCCATTCGCCATTGGTCTGATACTCATCAAGTAAGATACCTTTACTCCCTAGCTCGACGTCAACGTCACTCAGCGGGCTAGTCCAAACACCAAATTTGATGTCGCATGTTTGTTTGTCAAAAGGGAAATATTGTATATTAATCGAACATTTCGTCTCAAACACCTCGTACGGACGCCAATTGACTAGGCCTTCGGCATATATTGTAGTCAGTAAAAAGTCATCCCCAAGCTCCTTCAGTTTTGTAAAACCATTTTCCAAAGCAATATCCGGTTTCCATATATTTTTCTGTGGTACGTATATGACCTCAGTATCGTTATCAGCAGACGGGTCCCAATTGATGTAGTCGTTTATCCAATATAGCTCCAAGAATGCCGTGGAAGACATTTTTTCTTGAACCTCGTCGATGTCGGTTATTCCAACTAGATTCAAATTCACGTACATAACAGTAGGAAGTGACTGGTCTGCAGAAGGACGAACCATCTTGTTGTACGAGTTGGTTGTGAAGATGTTTGTGAGCAGGGCCTTTACATCATCATGTGTGTTCGATGTGACAGGACAAAACAAAATGGCCACCACACCAAGCAGCAATACAAGGGAAATAGTCCTCATTGTTATCACCTATTCTTCAGTTATGTAAAAGATGCTTCACAAAAGGTACCTTACAAATTCACGCGTCTCACTTCCTTTACATGTACAGTCACTTCAAATCGGGAGTGTACGAACAATTATCTCCACTAGACTCCATAAACACAAACATGAACCGTCAATCAATAGCAATTCATAACTTCCAGCGATATATTGCCTCCTTGAATAAAACAGACACTTGCTTAATCAATGTACTAAGCTTTTTGCTAGATTTATCACAAAAAGGTCTACAATTATACGAGATACAGCAGTAGTAATTTAACAAATCGTTGCATCATCTGGAAAAACGGTCTACCTGGCGTATTTTCCGTAACGAAATCTAATATCTGAAATCGAGTTAACCATCCACGTTCTCGGTATAACGTCTCAAATATGTTAAATATACTGCGTTAATGTATCCAGTTATCGAGTAGCACAAGAACGGGACTGAGTTTTAAAACCACGGCTTGAATGGATGTCCTACAAAATGTATATATACTTAGCCCGATAAATGTAGAGCTAGTAATTCAATCCAACCTCTAATTGCCTGTGTTATTTCAGATCTTTTTACAGTAATGATTTGAAGAGGCTATATGTTTATTCACAGCGCTCCTTACTGATGGTTCGATATATAAAAGACACTCAAAAATAAACAGTGTGATGAATAAGATAATCATTATGTTATTATTCCCATTGTTCCGTTACACTAGCTAACAAAACAACTTAGGTTTTAAATACGTCTTGATTCAAATAGGTACCCGCCTGGTACGTGTCACTTGGCTGGTGTGTGAACAGCAATTTCACTTTATTAGTGTATTTGGTAATTATACCGCCTACTTGTAAAACTCTAAAGTGAAAACAGTGTAATTGTTTGTTGTTGAATATCCAGATTGTATTCTCTTAGTCGTATACAGAAGATTCCCAAGTCACACTGTTAATACACCAAGACATCAGGACGCTTAAGTTGACAATCCAATATGTAAGATATATGGGTATCTGTTCACTGAATAGTTCTGTACGTCACCAGCTGAAAAACCCGTTAATTCCTTGTTGATATTGGCTAGAACTAGTATGTAGCCGCTGTATGCGATACCTGCTTTCACTACTATAACGACCAGGCTATAGTATCATTGACTCAGAGGCACCTCTATATAGATTGGAAACGCATACACAATTGAATATCGGACATTAGTTTACTCCTTTGATATTGCTAAATTAGTACTGAATAATTAATATTTACCAGATGTTTTGATCAATTGTTATAATTAAAAAAATAATATTGAAAGAACGCTTACCTTTTATTTACATTGCCAGACATTCATATTATTTCTTTTCATTTCACAACTTAAATAATTATCCAGAGAATATACAATCAAATAATTCTTGTAAAGCTTTTCTAACATTAATGATACTGACTTGCAAACTCATTGCCAGTCGTCTTGCCTAATGTGGTCTACAAGAAAATGCCACTTTAATATTCTTATTGATTCGTTCATGTTTTACAAATGTAATATCCTTAATTTATATTCCAATACTCTAATACTCTTTAGATCACACATGTCCCTATCTGTAAATACCTCTTTGAATTGAAATAAGATACTGAGAACTGTATTTGAAAAATGATGGCCTAACGGCATGCAACCTGTGACCTTTCTAAGCAATGAACACCTTTAGCATACCCGAATATTAAGATCGCTTGTGTGATTAATGAAGAAGGCATAAATACGAATCAATATCAAAATAGGTAGGAGTGGCGCAGTGGATAACGTACTCGCCTTTCACCAAGGCGACCGAGGTTTGTTTTCCCGATTGGACGTGAAACGGCATGGAGTCACCTACCCGACTGTGTAATTAAGTTGAAATTACTTATTTCCTAAATGCTGTTAAATAAATAACGTTTATATTTTTGTTAATATCAAATGTATTGTATTGACTCATTGTTCATTAAAACTTAACATAAAAAAAAAGATACCGATTTGCTTTATTGAATGCAACCGAGAGAAACGAAGGAAATAAAACTGAGCAAACAGCTGGACACGAACAAGGTAAAAAAAAGCTACTTTTACCCGTTTATAACATAAAACGTATTCAATATGACAATAAAAAACTATTTTCCTGTAGAATATCTGTACCTAGCACTTGTTGTGTGGTCAGAAAATATGATGTGAGTAATTAAGTAGAAAAATGGTTACTTCAAAGGGTTCAGATGCAAAACTGTTTATCTATAACCATCCATAAACGTAACAACAAAACACACGAAACATATTTGTTGTTGTTGTTGTTGTTGTTGTATTGTTGTTGTCTTTGGTTAATCGATTATGCATGTCTCGATTCATTAACATCAGCAGGACTACATGCCAAAAGTTAACATGCTGAAATCACAGAAGTGTGTTGTAAATTTTATCTATAGTATAATGTATAAAAAAAATGTAATGCACTTGATAAGTGTTATATAGTATATAAGATAATATGATAGTCATATTATTAATGGTTATTCAAAAAGATTGTGTTGTTTTAAGTTGTTTTTTATACTTTTAATTTCGTACATGTGCATGTGTTAAACGAAAGTACAGGATAAGGCTGTATGAATATATGTATTCTATGTATTCTCTAAGAGCCTGTAAATTGAATATACTTCAAAAACCCCAAGCTTACTAAGGCGAGTTTGATTATTTTCAAATGATAAATATCAAAAGACAGATACTACTCCACTCCCATAATATATCAATACATATATAGAACTATCTAAAATAGTTATATTTAATTGAACTCAAAATAAGGTGAGGTTGACATTATATGTTTAAGTCTATGACCGTTGATTGTAGGGCCACAATATATGGCGAGTCCACCTATAGAAGCCCTAGAAGGCCTAGCGGTCGGGCGTGGATATTTATTATTTTATTCTATATATACATATACATCTCACTATGACCGTTGATTAAATGGCTACATATACCACCATTTTGGTCTACAAATAAATTACTTTCAGTCAAGCAACAATGATTCATTTATGAAATGATAGCAGACTATAATCCCCCGGAATACATACATGGCACAAATGGAAAAGACTCAAGGGAAGAGTACACATATCGATTACGGTTATTTGATGCGAAGCAATCGACACTATGTGTTGCTTGAGCGCCCCCTTTAAATCTGGTTTCTCCAGTTGACTTAATGTATTGGTCTATGATGTATGTACACAATGCAATTAAGGTCTCTTGTATGTATTAATGGAGATCCCCGACGCCATCATTGCAGTAACGTTATTCGTACTCGAACATATTCAAACCTCATTGCACTTCTATAATGGATGTAAACTTTCATCACACCCCAAGCAAATAACTTTTATACAACTCTATTTATGATTTGATACGCACCGAAAATGTGTTTGAAATTGAGTAATAGAACATTCTTTGTATACATGTATGCTGGTTTCATCAACTGCGATGCCTTTGGCGAAGTAGTTTATTTATCGTATTTTTGTACATAATGATATTCAGTAAAATATTTCGTTTAAAATATATATCATAAACATGAAAACCTCCTTTAGAGATACTTAATCAAAGTTAACAAAACTGTTCAACTTACAAAATATTCTCTAAAATGCCCTAACGTGCATCAAGGGGAATGTTTATAAGCAATTTGATTCGATACCATTGTGTTAATTAATTGCACTTCAATCTTCAATTAAATGCCAGCTTATTGGAGGATCAATAACACCTTCAATACCAAACAATGGTTCAATTGCCTTTCTTTCTTAATGATGATAGAAGGGACATATATCGTCGCTATGTAGGTTTTCGCTTTTTAGATCTAGACCACTATATAATTTACTTCAATATGTATTGTGAGCATTAGATATTGCTAGTTTTGCCTTTACCAACTTTAAGTAAAATAAATAGGGGGACGACGTTAGCTCTGTAAATAATAATTACCATCGGACATTATATAAGTACAAAGTACTTGTTTCCGAATCGTTGTTGAATATATATTGAAAATGTAATGTATTGTATATTACCAGAAATAAATACGGTTTAAACTTATTACCAGAAATGTGATAAAAAGAAGCAGATAACTAAACCAAGTAACTCCTTTACTGCACCACATAGCCATATCAGTATCAGCAGTGGTCCTTACATATGTATACAAACAAGATAAGGGGACAATTTACTGATACAAAGTAGTTTATTCAGGTATTTCCTTTGTACTTAGTTCGATTACCGTAAAACAAATTAAGTAAGGGTATAACGTTTTGTGTATTTGTGTATGTGGTACCTTATCCATTGACACTGTGATGAAAACTGACAAGTTACAGGGTTGAGATAGTTAGTAAGATTACCACTGACAACGACAGGATAAGTTGTCTTATATAACACAATAAAAGCGCATGGTCCCACGTTCTGTCAGCATTGGCTTTCAGAAAATATTAAAGTACGATTAAACCGTTTCAGATGTCGTTTTATATCTACAGTAAAACCCCACTTCCTAGAACTCTATTTACTCGAATTCCCCTCATTCGTCGAACAGTTCGTTTGATTCCGACCGGGTTCGTACATATTCTTTGTAAAGTAACCCCAGATTATCTAATTAGTCGAACCGTTATCCTCAAAAAACCCGTATTCCTCGGACAAAAAAATGTCCCGACTCTTCATAGTCATAGCGTGTATGCTATGTATTCGTCGAACATGTGTAACCTGTCACGTCTGACATATATGTTACATGTATTACACCGACAATGCCATCGACATGTCTCGCGGCACAGGCTGCAGTCCGGATCCACGCTCATTGTTCTTGTGCGTATACAGGTATCGACTGGACGTCAGATAATTAGAGGATTATATAATTAATACCAGTGTCCTTTAGTAACTGTACCGTTTCCCTGTTGTCTCTGCATTACTATTTTGTGTGCATATTTATTTTTCAAGGCGATATTTTGTATGTTATTAGCCCATATTTATGCATTTTAAGAAGATAAACATCACAATACATATGCTTAACAATACAGAAAGTCAATGGGATTTGTTTTCCTAAAATACGAAATATTTACTCCTTGATGTCAGGATCTCAATTATATTACAATAGTATATTCAGATTATAAGACAAAATAATATGGCAATGACAATATTTGATCTGTTTTTTAATCAGAAGTGGAGAAATTCTTAACTGTATAGCCGTACGTTTTAACGGCAGCTGTCGGTGAATTTCTAGCTAACAAAAATGTCTTTTCAGCAGGTGGTATCCATTCACTACAACGGCCAACTGAAAGCATTTTGATGCAAAAATAAACATGTGTAAACAATCTAAACAATTCTTACCAAAATAGTATCGTTTTTTTTGTATACATATTGAGACAATCTTATGTTACTTGTTATTGATATATTTTGTCTGTTAATGGTTCATCTTAATTATTTTCCTAATTTCGCATATCCTTAAAGTGTCCAATAACCTGTATTTTATAATCTATTCACATTAATACATTTCGTAAAATAAAAGTTATTCAACATCTGCATTAAGTATCCCAACATTGTTTGCATAAAGATGAACCTCTAAACACCGGGACACAACCTTCTGCAAGATTTTAGACAAGAAGGGTATATTTGATACTGGGCGGTAGTTCTTCGATTCCTCCTTGTCCATTCCAGGCTTCTTCAACAACGATCTTACCTGTGCCTTCTTGGAACACAATGGAACCTTTGACTCAGCCAATGATTTGTTCATGATTGAGGTAATCAAAGGAAGCAGTGCTTCAAGACACTGCTTTAATAGGTCTTAAGGAAGTGGATCAAGCTCACAGGACTTCGATTGCGAGGTCATCATGACATTGCCTAAATCGCTCTGGGTTGTTGGTGACAGCTTTGTCAATGGTTCCTCATCAAATTAGAGATATCATTGTCAACAGTAGAGTTCAATCCGCCAATATTTTCCTGATCGTGTTGAATTTACAGAAAGTGTAATCACTGACAAGTCTTATTCAGATATACAGCTTGGCAGCTCCGAATAATAAACATTCTTTGATTAAATGAGAACCGAACCAACTAGCCGGCATTGTTCCCTATAATCTGTTGTTGTTCGGTTAATTTGGTCATTCGCCACCGTTTCTTTGATTTTCGGAGGTTCTGTTTTCCTACGCGAAGATTTTCATTATACCACGGGACTTTCGGTCTCAGTTATCACCTTAGTCTGTAGAGGTGCGTGTTTCTCTATGAGGGCTTTAATACCAGATGTGTATGTTTCAACAAGATCACCAACCCCACCTTCAGTAGATTGAAGGGCAGAAGAAGACTGAATATGTCATTATTGAAATTTGGTGTTGAAATTATTTTCGGAAGCTCACCTCTTTCCTTGCACGATATGACTTACATTCACTACAATTCAACATTGCGTGGACAACAAGGTGATCACCAGATATTGCTCCATTAATGACCGAGTTATCTTCCCTTGTTATGACCACATGCTGAATCAGACCGTGAGTCTAAGTGGAAATTCAGGTCACCCGTTATAATAATCTCTTGTGAATGTGCCTAATTCCATTAGTGTCAAACCAATAACATAGTGTACTTATTGGATGCCCTTTGCAATCAGCATATAAAAAAACTCCATTAATTTCAAAAATCACATTAAGGGGTTATACGCATATGATCAATGTATACCTCTTGATTTATGTATACTATAAACGTACACTTAAATAAGCCTATCGGAAAACTATGAACATTTACTGCGTATATATATCATACAATCGTTTCTAAAATAGGGGTTTAAACGGCCCCAGGAGCAAATAATATTAACAACAGTAATATAACGATGCGTTAAATGCTGAATAGGCCTAACTAATATTCACCACATTTGCATTTCTGACTCGTGATCTGAATACGTTGAATACATGTTTTGTTTGTGAACATTTTAAATGTACGTTCAATGAGGTAACCTAGCTGATCCGAACTACTCCAACCCTTTAAAGCCCCCTGTTACTTGAGATGCAATCGTCAGCATTTCTTCACAAAGCTCTTTGTGTAAAAACCTTTTGCAGGTGATATACACTCTTTGCATGTTTTGGTTACCAGGCTAATTTAGATAATTAAGAGGTGCGCTCATCGGCCTTTTGTTACTTGGCTACAATGTATACAATTTTTTCTGGTACATGTAGGTGACATACATATTTGAATGTAGGGCTGTCAATCACTCAAATAACAAGTTAAACCATATTCAATTGGTAATACCTAAGGGAATTTGTGCGATTGTAGATGAAAATGACCTATGTGTACATGCATTGTTTCTTTTATATTGTAAAGAAATATTGCATCATGTTTAATAATTCATATATATAATGATAATAATAATAATAATAATTCGAGTTTCTTAGGTCCTCTCAAACCGGTTCTCAAATTATTATCCTTGGTTAAAGATCCTTTGCAACCAGGCAATACCTTTCTCAACTTACTGAGAAGCATACAGCTGGTGTTGCCATTTCGGCGCTCATAGCTAGCATTCAACAATTCCAGCACTGCCCAACCACGTACTCATTTACAGCTGCGTAGACTGTAACAAGCGGAGTAAAGTTTCTTGCTCAAAGATACAACACAGTGCCGTGCCGTGACTCGAAGCCGCAACCATTCGGTCACGAGCCCGTCGTCCTACCACTAGACTACCGTGCCTCTATATCTTAAATCTTAAATATTATTAATATAAAAGAATGTTTCTTTATGTCTACCTTGTGTATTTGATAAGAATACATTTGAAATTCTTTTCAAGTCCAGATCACGTTTGCTTATATAACGTTTTGATACCTCGGCCTAACTGAACATATGACTGTCGGAGCTACCTCCCCTGTGGCTGCTAGGTGTTTTGATTAATTTTAGTTGGCGAAATGTCTGCCTCCGACAAATCTCATTATTTAACATCACATTTCGGTTAGTTAGTGAGGTTAAATAAAATGTAACTAAAATGAGTTTGGGTTAATTATGAAATACTTGCATTGACTTATAGTTATTGAAGTTTTTTTTTAACATTGGTCATACAATAAATTGACCTTTGGATGACACATTTACCGAATACCGATTTGTTTTCGAAATTTCTGCTATCGTCAGTCAACAAAATGTGTCAAATAGGATCCAATGTCTGTTGTAGTACAAAAACCGAAAATGTGTCTATCACTTCCGTAAAGATGCGACAACTAAAAATGTACACAACATAATAAAATTGTATGTGTGTGAGACTGCATAACCTTTTTATTTTTTCTATCTTTATAGTTGACCTCATCATGAGCACCTGACTTTAATGACGACAACTTTATTAAATGATTAAACATGACTATATGCCAAAAGGTTATTGGATTTTATTTGGAAATAGACATTGCTATAATTTGTCATTTATATGGCAAAACCGGTTCTCAAATTTTCTGATATTTTTTACCATCGTCCCTCAACATAATGCAACAACTAATATTAAAAGATTTCTGGTGTACAAGTCCCGGAAATTGGTGTGTCCCTTCCGTAAAAATTGACAAAGCAAAAAAAAGAGTATGAAAATACCAACATTTAAGAGTTTAAGATTGCAGAACTGTTTTATCATGCAACGTTTTGTTAAATGTTTGAGTTCATAATTTGCAGCAGATCCTACTTTAAACAATATAATATTATTTGATAGCGTAAAACATTGTTTTGATAGTTATTTGGACAAAAGAGTGAACCCTGTCGTACACCTTTGGAGGGCGGCACTAAAAAGGCCATAGCACAAGCCCCGGGGACCTATATCATGGGTCGTGTCTTAGGGATCTTATTTCGAAATTACGACTTTCATCTCATCAGTTATATGTAGAAGAAGGTCGGTATCGTAATATTCGGAGGGCGAATAGGTTATGCCGTTATTGTAATCAAAACTAGGTAGAGGACGAGTTCCATTTTGTTCTGATTTGTCCACTCTATGTTGATATTCGTAAAAAGTTCATTAAAAAGTATTACTGGAGCCGCCCATCTTCATATAAACTTGTCCAACTGCTGGCTGTACATAACAAAAAAGAGCTGTGTAATTTAGGAAAATATTTGCAATCAAGTTAGTTAGAACGGTCTAGATTCCAACCTTAGGTTATTGTGTTTTTTATCACACTAACATTTGAGTACTTGTTTATTTCCAGGTAAACACATATTGTTTTGTCCATCCCCTGATCACTACATCACTGTATACAAATTGTATGCCTTTTTGTTTTGTTTTTATAATTAACATACTCTTTGTTGAGCCCCGTTATTAAGAAAATGTTGTCACCTCATCTGTTTTCCGATAGCCACAGTACACTTAGGTGAGGTAATTTTATAAGAGCTGTCCATCTTCCGAAAATTTATTTATCTTGTACTTTATAATAATTTAAAGAATTATACTGTCCATTTAAACATGCGATGTACAAGATTATGATTCATTCATGATGTTATAATTATTTGGTATTTCATATCACTGATGTATCAATTATACGTTGCTATATATGCTTATGAGCCGTAAGGCTTCAAGTTGAATAAACAATACAATACAAATATAATCAAGTTATGGTTAAATTGCTTTGTGGGCATAATTCTATTGTTCCTGTATTAGGTCATTCTTTTGTTACTTATGTCATATAACGTATGCTTTATCAAAACATTAAATAGGGGAAGACACCAGACAATTTCAAAGTTACAAAAGTTACCGTTTATGCAATAGAACTTTGTATAAAGCGGTGAATTCTAGCATCTATGTGGCGAACAATTCAATTGTAGGGTTGTACAAAAACCAATTGCTACGCGACCTTTGATTTGCATTCCTTTCAGTGGAGAACAAAAAAAAACAAAAAAAAAACAGTGATATGCAATATGTTGGTTGCCGCTTGGTTGGTTTTGGATTTGACGTCACTCGTGCTAGGGCCACATGAAGACGACGTCTGCATTATTTCTAGCATTTGTTTAATCCTAATATATATATATAAATAAACCACGACAACGACATTTTTGAAGTTCATATAATGTGATCACTGGATACAAATCTGTTCTTTCTAAAGGAATATTCAATATTTAGTGTTCTTTATGAAGCGACTAGTGAGAGTTCATTATGAGAAAAATGTTTTTAAGATGGTTGTATTCTTAATTAAAAACAAACAACTAAAAGCTTCAGTGAGCAGATTCTCGTTCGAAAATAAAATACGTAGCTTATATTTTCGATCGTATTTAATTTTCATTTGAATATCCAGTTTAATATTTAATCCATTAATTAGAGCAACACTAAACTGACATGGTTTATGTTTCGATCGTGAGTAAACTAAATGAAATACGTCACAATACCATAATGCAACAGCGACGTTACATATATATTAATGTAACGCCAGTGACATTATGAATAGTTCATGCAATACAACCAAAACGCTTTTATGTGTGACGTTTCGATGACTAGTGCGTTATATACTCTGTACACTATTATAAATGTATGTATCCCTCTCCCTCTATATCCGATTGCTTCTTTTGCACATACTTATCTTCCCATTGTCTTGCTATATCTCCGTCCGATTATTTATCGTTTTTTTCCGTATGGATGATTTTTTTCTTTTTCCATTTTTTAATTGAAAAGAACCTACATATGTTCAATCTGCTAACTAGCCAAATAATTGTATACCGTTAAAATTTCCTTTCAGTAAAACTATTACATTCGCCTGTAAGATCTATATTCCCCCAATATTAATTTCGCCGACACATTTGATCATTATGTTCATCGTGCCATATATTATTATTCATTGTAGTGATAAAATTGCCCTCATTTCGGAGGGCAAAAAGGCAAAAGCAAAATTGCAGCGAAATATCTCGGTATAAAACGTTTAAGAATAATGGAGTT
This sequence comes from Mizuhopecten yessoensis, assembly GCF_002113885.1. Classification (NCBI taxonomy): domain Eukaryota; kingdom Metazoa; phylum Mollusca; class Bivalvia; order Pectinida; family Pectinidae; genus Mizuhopecten; species Mizuhopecten yessoensis. The sequence continues at coordinate 984,573 of NW_018405627.1, forward strand.
CCTGTCTCTCTATTACTATCACTAGATAGTAATATCTAGTGATGTGTACACTTGTGAAGAAACTGTCATTTTGCAATATGATAACACATTTGACAATGCGGTATATACACTTGCATTCACGCGACACATTTGTAAGATTGGAAACACAGTAATATACATTGCATGTAGCTTTTGAAAACCGTGAAATATCGATAATATGAAGTTGCTTGTTTTCATTTTAACCAAAACATCAGAGGCTTATATCCAAAGGCGGACTAATGATATTAATGGCCATTTTCATAAGAACTATAAATTTCCTTAAAACCGTTTTCTAGCTGAATATTTCACATGGTGAAGATAAGATTTAAATTGAAAACGAATTATGATAAATATCACGAGGAAAGTCTATATTTTCTCTGGCGTGATGATCATTTGATAAGGAAATACATTGTATGTGATATATATTGGGGTCAAAAGAGGGACTGTGTTACTACGAGGAGTCGAATCATATTTTCAAGGCATGCCTTGTTCAAAACTATACTTTCCATCACGTGTTATCCTGGGTTGAGCTGCTAAAGTATTTATAGACACACAGATGTTTCAGTAAAATAACATTTAATGAAGAAATGTGAAAATAAGTTATTTGGGGCAAAATAAAAAAACGAGTTTCTACACAAAATCCAAATATTATTTTCAAGGCTAACTATTTCAAAGCAACATTTTCGATCACGTGATGATCATATAATGAGCTGGTAAATTATTTATGAACACATGTAAATGTCCTAAAATCATTTTGATTATAATATCTTGAAATATGATAACAAATTGTCAAATATGTTCATAAGCGGGAATGCCGCTTTTTTTTAATGGAATGTAAGGCTTATTTTCAACGCCTGTCTTTTATCATATTTACTATCGATGTTATATGATATGTTTTTAAACATTTTAAAAGCATGGTCCGTAGATCGAGAAACAATTATAGACTTTAGGCGTTTGCTTTGACGTCACGTTTTCATTACGTTATTTATAACTGATAAAGTCAAAACTTTAGACAAGTTTAGACATAAGACCGATTCATGACCTCGGAGCCTGAGGTAGCATATGAACAAATAGATGATATAACTGGCTTAATGCTTAATATCATTTGAATAAGTCAAATACAAATAGATGCCATGGAACCCTACCAAGAATATCGGAAGTGATCCTCTTGTCGTTCTAGGGTTTTGGGTTGATAAAAAAAATAATACCATATTTATACACCTAAGCCTGAGTAGTGGCATATTCCAGAGAGCAAATCAAAGCAGATAACAACTTGCTAAAGAATACAGTGGTGTACTTTGAAGGTAGAGCATTTACATTTTGTTTCATAGAATATGTTGTCGAAATAGGCAACAAGCTTAAGCTCGTCAAATATCATTCAAAGTTTCGATTTCCTGAATAGCCAGTATAACAACACGACACGACATGCTTCCATTTTATCAGATAAAATATATATTATCTAATTATTGCTCAGAAAGTAGCCATTCACAAATATAGTAACCGTCATTGATATGTTTGCCAGCAAAAAGAACCAGAAGCAGAAGAAATCAATTGCTGACGTCACATCAGGCCAAGTGAACTCTTCACTCGATTCTGGTTCTTCGAATGCTTTAACGACAGTCGGCTCCTCTACCGACTTGGCGTTTTCTGGGGTTTTCTTGTCTTTTGAAACGCGTTCCTCGAATTGGCTTACATCCTGTACTTTCTGAGTAGACTTGAGGCAGCGGAACGTTTTGCTGAAACGAATCATGCATCTAGCAAACTTGGGAATGGCACGAGAACTGTCTCGGTAGTGGATTCGGAGTTCCAGTGTCGTAATCATGACAATTGCTGTTCCCATACACAGAAGTAATATCAGGTACAAACTCAGTAACGACATGGAGGCGCTAGATGGAAGTGACGCACTTACAATTGTTAGAAAAACTGCAAATGCCAGATACACTGTCATGATGTAGCCCATCTTCTCTCCACTGTCAACGGGTAGAGCAAATACAAAGATAGAAAGCAATGACAACATGACAATGGGAAGCACAACGTTGTATGAAATGTACTGAGGTTTCCTCTTTACCGTGATAGAGAACGTGACAACAGCTCCATCCAGATTTGATTGCGTTGCGTTTGAAGATGTTTTGATAATATCCCATTCACCGTTCGGCTGATATTCATCTAGTAATATTCCTTTACTGCCTAGCTCAACGTCAACGTCACTCAGTGGGGTCATCCAAACTCCAAATTTGATGTCGCATGTTTGTTTGTCAAAAGGGAAATACTCTATGCTAATAGAACATTTCGTCTCGAACACCTCGAAAGGACGCCATTCGATGTGACCGTCGTTCGATATTCTAGTCAGTAAAAAGTCATCCCCAAGCTCCTTAAGTTTTGTAAAACCATTTTTCAAAGCAATGTCTGGTTTCCATATAGCACTCTGTTGAACGTATATGATGTTAGTGTTATTATAGTTGGATGGGTCCCATTGCATATATTCGTCTATCCAGAAAATATCCAAGAATGCCGTGGAAGACATTTTTTCTTGAACCTCGTCGATGTCGGTTATTCCAATAAGATTCAAATTCAAGTACAATATAATAAGGTGTGACTGGTCTGCAGCAGGACGAACCATCTTGTTGTAAGAGTTGGTTGTAAAGATGTTTGTGAGTAGGGCCTTTACATTATCATGTGTGTTTGATATGACAAGGCACGGTAATATGAACACCACACCAAGTAGTATAACCGGTAATTTACTTCCCATGGTTATCGCTGAATATGTCGTTCACTTGAATCAAATTTGCAGAAAAAAAACTGCTGAAAGAATAACTTCACTTTTCAGGCATGTTCTACTTCCATATGGAATATGGTCTGAATATTCATAAAAGTTTCAAAGCAGCATTGTGTGGTCTTGCAAAATGATTAATAGAAATGGTTTCCAAAATCTGGGTGGCAATCGTTCACCCAAGTCCACAGTAAATGCCTCAAATATGTAACAAGTACGTAGTTGTTATCTTACCAGTTCACGAGAGTGTGAGGGCACCTTTATAGTTACCCACGGTTAATAGTGCAGATAATTCGTCACGAAATTTTAGGACTATCTACTGGCCCTTCCTTTGGTTACCTATAAATAATATATATATATTTAAATTCATCTCTTTTCACAACACCCTTTTGAGGAGGCATGCGCTTATACAAATATTATTGACCGAAGACAAATGAAAGACAAGCTTAGCGATGTACAGTGTGACGATTGGAATAACTTTCCCGGCGTTAGTTTCTATCCGATTAAATATGACGAAACCCTTTCTAAACATTTGATCTCCCTAGCCTAATCATTAGTATGTTATAAAAACAGGGTATAAACTATCCAATAAATGTTTACCCAAGAACTATTTCCACAGAGTAGATGTATCAACTTGCAGACAATAGAATTGTTCTGTGTTAACGGGACCTCTTCATCAAAAGCCGTACACACTTCAAACCATATTGCCCGATCTTATCACATTTTAACGGTTCTTGTTTGTTTGTTTGTACGTTTGTTTTTTGTAAGATTTCTGACATATTATGCAATCAGCCATAAATCAGTATACATTTTTTAACGATGCTGGCTAGTATCAAAGTGTAGTATCTCATGATTTTTTCTCTACTTAAGACTGGCATTTTTCTATACACAGATTTTGATACGAGTCTCCCTTCTTCCACACTTTATTATTGATGGAAAATATTTTGAACGTATCCTTTCTTATGCTATTTTAGAATGTTAACATTTCCCTAGATAATGTATCTTCATTTTCGCTTTCATATGGTTTGTATGGTTTTAGTATTTCGTTTTCGTTTTGTTTTTTGTTTTTGTTTTTGTTTTGTTCTGAAAATTGCCAGATGCATCCGGGAAAAATAAGATCTAACGACCAACAAAAAACTAAATAGTATCTATATGCTCTATACTTATGTTTCTTAGTTGGTCGTGAGATCTTATTTTTTCTATACTTACATACTTCACATCGACAATTAATCTTTTTTGTTAAATAAATATATATACAATGTAAATGGGTGAGTTGGTCACTCCTCCATATCACTTCGTCCGCTATTTAACTGCCAATGGCCATTTTTGGATTATATTTACTGTTTGTTTTTGTCACATCACAACAAGTATTGCATTACAATTCAGATGACCGTTACGGTCCACGAACCTCTTGTTTAAATAGATAGAAGCACAAGACATTATTGAACACGATTCTCCCTTCTGATACACACTACAGAATTAAGGGAGAATATTGTGGACGCATTATCTCCTTTTTATATATTACAACTGTAACACTACTCCAGAAACTCAAGAGAATATATTCATTTACGCATATTTTGTTGAAACTTCGATTGTCTCATTTATTTTAATATTCACATTGTTTATAAAATTGACTCGTTAAACTTAGTATGCAAGTATGATCCGTTCTACTTGGCTGCACCTTAAAGCGTAGCACCTTACTAAAATATTTTCAAAGATAATCTCTATTACTTGGAGGTATATAACCCTTTTGTATAACCTGAATTTGGCAGTTTGATGAGCGTAATTAAAACACGTTTTTCAGGGTCAGTTTAAAAGCTGTTTGCATGTAGCCTAGTACCTTTGTAAACAATTAACATATGTAGAGAGATAACATCAGAATGTTTAATATCTCGTTCAACATAAATTGAGAAAGTGAAAAAAAGGAATATTAACCAATAGTGATGAATATAACGACTTTAATCAACTCAAGCAAAAGACTTAATGATAAGAAACGTATATATTAACACTTTTCGGGTTCACAACGCTGAGAACAATAAACACGATAGAATCAGTTCAATTCACCTCAAAATATTTTATAGATGATACATTAGAACTACAATAAGACAGATGAGCAACTTATATGAAATATAAAACAATACATGAATTATCAAAAGGATGATATAGTAGAGAACATTACCTGTGTATTACATAATCATGAGGTACATTAAATATAAAGTGCATTTATTAAAAACAAAAAATTAAAAACAAAATATCAGTCAAACATCTCAACATATTTCCATATAAATTACACAATTTAAGTTGTATGAGGTATGAGTAGAAACAAAACCAATCGATTACAAGATATTCAATCATCATGCTGTTGCATATTGCAGAGTTATCTTCTCTTAGGAGCAGGTATTGATTGTTACGTCACTTGTTTGTGAGAATAACGTCATCAGTTTTTGAGAAAACGACGTAATTTTCTCACACAAACCAATGACGTAACAATCAATACCTGCTCCCAAGAGAAGATAACTCTGCAATACGCAAAGACGGAATAAGTTATAGTTAGCTAAGTGTAAATGTACATTATGTTTATATACAATGTTATCAGTTATTGGTACGTAACCTAATGTAGGAAAGTAATAGTATATCAATGAGGTACGTGATTTTGTATAAACATCTACGCTACTGTAGTTTGCAAACGTTCATTGTTAAACATGAATATACTCCAACAATCCATCCGGGCCTTTCATTTCATTCTCACCGGAATATACATATAATAAAATGCTGTCTCCTTGTATAATTTAGATAAGCAATATGTAGGTGTATGCAATTGAGTTATATGACATTCCTTAATATACCGCCACCATTGGGCTATCGCAGTGAACATATCATTGTGACAATCGGGAACCGACGGCACTTTCCGTAAATGTTTTCCTCGTTTACGGAAAGTCCCGACGGTTCCCAATTGATCGTTGTGAATGAATTAATGTGTATTACATATGCGCTGACAAGTAGAAGATACCACTGTCTTATTATGACCCTGGCGTTAAATTCTAAATAAACCAATTAACTGTAAATATGCGTTATTACAAAATAATAAAAATCATCAGTACTGCTTTAGTTTATATCAAACCATATTTTATTCATGTTAATTAACATATACAATTATAAAGACATTTCAAATACTGCTGTGCACTCACTGACACCGTTAAAGGTCAATTGATCTATCACTTAAAAGTTCGGAAAGTGACAAAGGGAGGCAACGGCGTCAACAGTAAGTGTGGTACATGTAGGAGCTATATATGCTTTGTTTCGTTATTATCCCATAACGATGTAACGGTGTTCATGTCTTGTTATTGCCCTTCGCTAGGTGACGCAGACGCTGTTACATGTAGCTAGGGCTGTTATCAAAGCAAAGCAAATTTTGGATTTAAATGTTTCAATCAAATATACTTACTTATTCAAAAACCAAGTACACAATGACGTTGGATACATCTGTCTTTTTACACAAAACATATGGAGAAATGACGGTCACTTTGCTAATTTGCACAATCCGCCATCTTGGATAAAATGGCGGCCATTTGGCCCATTCCGGATATTATTTGCCGGGATGTCAAATTTCCCTACACACCGTCTAAGTATGGGTTACAAGTTAATTAGTGCGATCCATTAAAAACTCGAGGTTCCTGGAGTAGATGAACTTTTGAAGCGAGGGCGCCTATATGTTCTATGCAATCGAATACTGGAAAACGACCAAATAGCCATTTTCTGCACTTTCGATCGAATTTTTCGATGCTATCTCCGTGATCTAGATAAGTTGCCGAGATTCGCTCGGTAACTTCCGGTTTAGAAAAACACAGTTTATGAGGTGTTTTAAGAATATTTGCAATATCCGAGGTTCCTGAAGCATTTGAAAAGTGGATTTTCTTCAATTTGACATAAAATCAAAGGGGCACCATAGGGGATTATGTAAAAACATCGTATTCTTCTGAAAGTGAAAGGAGTCTCCATGTTTTTGTGACACTCTATCGACTTGAAAGAGGTACGAAAAGGATTCATATAAAATATTTACTTATTCAATCCTTTCAGATAAACTGAATTTGATATATATTACTGTGGGTAGAAGTACAAGAATGCTATTGTACACGAATGGCCACATGATTTGAAAAAATAGCTTACATTAACAACTTCTCACTGATCTTACATGTTATTTGTAAATTATTTAATATTTCTTTTTAGTTATTTTTTCCAGAACATGCCGTGACATAAAGTTTGTCCCTGTTTCAGACAACGTTGTTAAATAAATGTGTAGACAATCTTTTATTCTAAGTTGGTATCACATATGAACGTACATGCTCGATCACCTCATAATTTGTATACGTCAAAATAGGAGCAAAAACGGATTTTCAGGACGAAAAATTAAAGCATAATGATACATGTACTTGAAGCTAATCCATGTTGTTATATTTTTTAATTTATAAGTCAATCCGTCTGCCTTATTGTTGAATGAGATATGTTAGTTTATCAGTCGTTCCAACTAACTTTATTTAAATTCAACATTTGAAAAAGAGCTGGTATTCCAGCCTAGCCTCCGAAATGATCATCTGAGACATATAAATGTAATCCTTCTCTCCGGGGCAGTCTTGTCCTCGTATTGCACCTTTCATCTGTTACATATAAATAAACATTGTCCTCAGTATATTAAGAAACATCCGTCAGCCCGTGATTATTCTGTCCTGATTGTTTTAGAATCTCTGTATCACCACGGACTTAGATTATCTAATTCCGTGGTGTCACGTATACTAACTGTACTACTGCAATATATATGAGATTGCAATAGTCATATTTGGTATTGTTTTNATTTTGTAGGTTAATGTTTCAAAACTAATATCTTAAATGTTTTCTTACATATAAATAAAATACGATTTGTATATAGTGTAGACGTAACAAGTACAAAATGCTCATTGTTTATGCTCCTTCATCGGAAGTATAGAATGTGCGAGAATGACAGCTGTCTGGCTATATATTCCATATTTTCCCTTATATTTAAGAAGTTATGTAACTCCCGTTCCTGTTATTTTTGATAAATCTTGTTCAATGTGACCAGTTGGTTAATTTTATTCTACAGATTTGTCTTAAAATACGCCGAAATCGTAACTAAAATGAGCCTGGGAACAAAAAAAAAATATGTTGGTTGCCATGGTGGCGCGGAAAAACTCTGATGATCACGTGATCAAACATGCTCCGCCCCTCATTAATATTCATGAGCAAAAGTGGCCCTCATTTCTCCATATGCTAAATACATGAAATAGAATCTAAAAGAAGAGTTGATTCTCTCTTCTGTCTAGCTTATGTGCCGAAGGAAATTAAACATGAACATTTATTTCCACATTGGATAAAATAAACACGATTGAAGGATCGATTAAATAGTTGGGTTTTTTTTCTTCAAATTCGGCATGGTTGCTAGGCGTGACTTTCCTGATATCCTGTCAAAAATAACACTAATGTCCCTAACATAACTGTTGTGAGAAAAATCCAGAAACAGTAAAAGTCAATAGCGGCAGAAACAGACATCCACGATATTGTAACAATGTCCTCGTCTTTGTCATCGACGGTGGACGTTTTCGTGACTGTATCTGTCGCCTGATCGACAACCTTTCGTCGGCGTCTTCGGCATTGGAGAACCAGACTGAATCTCACGAGACATTGCACCCATCCCGGGATTTCACGGGAACTGTCTCTAAAATGAATTCTTAGTTCAACTGCTGTTATCACAATTATTAAAGTACCTACAACTAAAAGAAATATAAGATACTTTCCTAAAAGAGACATGTATGACGAAACCGGAAGTGACGCACTTACAATTGTAAGAAACACCGCAAAGGCTAAATACACTGTCATACAGAAACCAAGTTTTTCACCACTATCTACTGGAATCGCAAATGTAAACACAGATAAAATTGAAAGCAGGAGAATTGGAGCCACGACATTGTATATATAGTACTGTGGTTTACGATCCATGTAGAGCGAAAACTTGACATTAGCATTGTTAGATTTAGATATGTAAGTTGTGGCACTGGTTTCAGTTAAATCCCATTCGCCATTCTCTTGATAGCTGTCTTCAGTCATCGCTGCAACTCCTACTCTGACCATGACGTCATCGACTTCGCTCGTCCAGACTCCGACGTTAATATCACATTTTTGTTTGTCGAAGGGAAAGTATGTGATGTCCATGGAACATTTTGTTTCAAAAATTTCGTACGGAACCCAGTAAACGGTTCCGTCGCTTTTGATATTAAGCAAGAGAAAGCTGTCACCTAGCTCCGTCATCTTCGTGAAGCCATTTTCCAATGCTATGTCGGGCCTCCACACTTTCGACTGTGGCACGAGGATCTGTTAAGACGAGCAGTCAGCAGATGTATTACATGTATATCAGGTTTAGTGAGTCGCAAATAAAAGTGTATTTTGGATTTATAAATGTTTACATTGATAAGGGTTCATTAGAAGCAATATAAATACTAAAATCAAAAATACGCCACTCGCTAGAATTATTGCTCAAACATTGAGTTATTTAATTGATGAAAAAATTAATGTTTATTATGCAATAGTGTGATGAGGTAGTTTATAAGGCATTGGATTTTTAGTTTTTGTTTTAAATCAAATATCTGACAAAAGGTGGGAGACGCATAAGGCGGGTATTTTGTTTCATAGGAGGATTACTTTCCTAAATGGCAAAAGACGTTGGAAATGTTTTCAGGTTGCAATACAAACCTATGGGCTTGTTAGAGTCGTGTGCTACGCCATGTCAATCGGTAAAGGATCGATCAGACATTGATCAGATTAAAAATGTGTGCATATTATGTCATATTTACACCTACTATTTAAGGAATCCCAAAAGACGAAACTCATAATAATAGATAATAATATTTCGAGGTTCTTATATACCGCTTTATCGCAACCTAGTTGGTAGGTTATCTGTGGTTGCAACCACTCGACTTTCTCGACTCCCTGGGGAGCATACAGCCAGAGCTGTCATTTCGGCGCTCATAGAGCTAGCATTCAACAATTCTAGCACTGCCCACACCACGTACTCATTTACAGTTGAGTAGACTGGAACAAGTGGAGTAAGTATCTTGCTCAGGGATACAACACAGTGCCGTGCCGTACCGTGCCGTGCCGTGCTGTGCTGTGACTCGAACCCGCAACCCTTTGGTCACGAGCCCGGCGTCCTACCACTAGACTACCGTGTCCTCTCGAAATTCCTAAACTAAAACAATACATACATATATACATAATTTGAAAGTGACAAATCGTCAGTACAAAAATGTCCATGTATGCCGTTGTATGGAGATTTTGACGTTGAAACTGACTTTCCAAACTTACGTGAGGCCAGTATTTAATACATTTAATACTGGACTAACTAAAGGACGAAAATCCAATGCCTTATAAGCTACCCCTACTTCATCGTAAAACTCAAACCAGCATATTTTCAAAAAACACTAAAATTCAACACTTTAGTTGTATGTATATTGATTGCAATAATAATCCTATGACAACAAACACACATGTATTCGGGAAAAAAAATACATTGATTTCCAAAACTCACATTTTGAAGTTTTGCATTAGGACCTGACGAATCATTAAGTTAACCAGACTTTGATCGACTTGGGTAAGATGACGTGAATATCGACGTCACGAATAAGTGTGCTTAATAAGGTTATACGAACCGAAGAGAGTCCTCCGTATGTCGCCGGGTCCCACATCAAGTGTTCGTCTGTCCAGAACAAAGTAAGGAATACTGTCGTTGTAAGTTTTTCCTCCACTTGGTCAACATCCGTTATACCTGCTAGGTTAAAGACGACAGTCACATACGTTGGATAGAACTGGTTGTAAGTCGGTCGGATTTCTTTGTTGTAAGATCCGGTGACAAATAACGCCGTCGTCAGGTTTTGGACGTCATCGAACGTCGATGCTGACGTCATTGAAGTCACAATGAAGATCACGCTGACTATTAAGATGCTTGTCACGTTATATTTAGACATGCTTGTAGTCAATACTTAAGAGGTATAATGGAAAGTGGTTAACAAATTTGTATATCTATGTTACCTAATTTGCATTGAGTAATGTATTTAATATCCGAAACTTTACGGGCATTACATAATTCTTATAAGAATAAAAAATAAATTGAAAGATTAGCACGTTTCGGTTATAATTTCATAAATAGAGGACTTATTCAACCATGCGTCCTGATTTATAAGTAATCTGGAAGTAAAAAAAAAGAAGATAAAATTAACAATTTATTAATCTACATTAGATACATAATTCGACACAATAGCTACTACCGCACAAAGTACTGGTGGATGTTTCTATACATTCCTCTATCATTAATATGATACCATAAAGAAATGTATACATATAATCAGATATTTATGTTTTGTTTTCTGTACTAAAACAAATGCTGATGCTATACAAAATGGAAACTGTTATTTACAAAAGAAATTGACATTTACTTACCATTGTGTTACAACCCGAGTGTTGGATTTCTCTAGCATAGAGTGCAATGAGCCGACAGTTCGCAAGCAGATAAAATAAAAACAGTATAATCTAAGAGTCATGTCTGAGGATCAATAGAGGGTTTTTTATTGAAGTTATTCTAAAATATGTTCTTAAATAAAAAAAATATATATATCTTGTTGATTTTTTTCTGGTAGAAATCTAGACAACCCTAACCGAGTTTTGATATATAGCATTTCAGACACGTTATAACTATAAGAATTTTATCAGATATATTTAGATTCCCATTTGAACCCCTTAAAGGATAATTAGTAATCCTGTTTTTTTAAATTGACGTATATGTACCTAAAACAGTCGATAATCCTATTTTCAATACAGTTGTACAGCTAGCATGAATTAAACCATTTTAATCCTGTTGATCAACACATACACAAGTTATATTTAAGATTATAGAGTTAGGAATCAACTGATTCAATGTCGATCCAGTTACTAGGTAGAGGTCACTCAAATCGTGTGACGGATCGGGCCTAACAACAGGGTCAATATATAGAATAAGCGGATTAATGGCACGTTTTACTGATTTATTATCTAGACTCGAAACACAGAATCAATAAAGCTTAATTATAGATAACAAATTTGGAGTAGTTCATTCTTCCTATTACATCCGTCTGGTCCCTTCTTCATCTCGTGATCGGTCGACGTCATTGGTTTTTAATGACGAATTTTGCAATCACTTAAATGCCATATATCACATGACAATGTTTGAAAACACTTCCAACATGTCTTTACATCCTTGCGAACCTGTCAGATTTCATTCCAATTGGAAGAGGTCACTAAGAATAAATGCGAGATGAAAGCAGTTTTAGGTCCCCGCACAATACTTATTGAGTGATCAATGACGTCATTAAGTTATGACGTCATAATACATTCTTTTTTTTAGTGTAGTATAACCACCTATATGTGTATAATACGTATACGCGCACCTGCCTATAGATAACTGACAAGTGAAACATGTTTGCTAGGAGGACATAAACAATTTAGATGAATAACTATATTCAATAATTTATATATAACCCAGCTCGACCATAGTCCGTAGTGTATCAAGATACCCAGACCACGAGAAAAGAAGGGGCCAGGGCTACGCCTTGTCCAGGGTCGGGTCCACGTGAGGGCGTAATGGGCGTACCCCCCCCCCCCCCCCCCTTTTCTAAAAAACAAAACAAAACAAAACAAAAATATCGTAATCTGCTTATATTGTTTTGAATATGGCAATTTATCATATTCATTAATTAAACACATAAACACCCTGATATTTTAACTATAACATATACATGCTCCAAGTCAGGAACCGTCACATAAGTGCATTTCACAATCATTTTGTTTTTTAGCCAAAAAAAGGTCCAACATTTTTTCGCATCGCTCCGCTCGGCGAAAGATTTAATTCTGCGCCCCCTCTTTCAAATATCCCAGAAACGCCCCTGTTGTCATATACAACAATATACATTGTGAGATACAATCGTGAAAAATATGTAAATATCAGATGAACACTGTAGATTTTAACATGTGTCGTACTGATAAACAGTGTGTACATATGCAGGTCGTTTCGACAGTAAAGTGTATGTAGATAATGCAGTTTTTATCAATTTGTCGAGCTAGGTACGTATTTATATCGGCGGTAGTAAGCGTAGGTGTATTTGAGCAACACCAGCCGGGGTACGTATGTATATATTTGGGTTTTGGGGTGTCGTCACGATTGCTCACAAAACACGATTTCCCAGCCGCATAAGGATTATAGGGGTTGAGAATTAAGGCGAAATAGGGTGGGAGGGTAGGGACATGAGACATTATGTCAGCTATATCTGGACCTAAACTAAGGTGTTCAGAGTAATACTGCACATTAAAGGGGTTCACTACCTAAAGCTTTTGCCCTGAACTCCTCAGTTCAGGTTTAAATATAGCTGTAACAAATTACCATGCCCCTATGGATGGAGTGATTTAATTTGTACATGTATTTTCCTAAAGGAGTTAATTTGAAAAGCGTTTATATACCGCCATAGTTTTGATATTGTTTAAATGAAAAATTGTGTAAATTTATTTCTGTTCTTCTAATTCGGGTCTGTTGACGGTGAATTGATGCAAAACATTCAGTTGTTCTTATAAATTTTCAGAGAAAAGAAGTTTTAACATCTTTATTTAAATGATGTTTAAGAAATCGAGTTAAAGTATTATAAGTGTAGCTTTACTGATGACTTTTACTTATTATAAACGATACCGGAGGGTCGGTATTGCGGTCGGTATGGCGAGATAATAGTTAGCAATCCAGATAATCTTAAAGTCCACTCGGAACTCCTCGGGTGTCTCGTTCTCAATTGACCGGAGGGGAGGCACCCGAGGTTAGCCGATCGTCTGCAAGGTGGCGGCGAGGTAAGTCATCGCCTGCCTGCAAGTACAGAATTATCCTGATATAAGTTGAGCAAATGCATTGCTTTGTATTCTGGTTCATTAAATAGTGGAGGATAATCGATTTTCTAGCCATGTTGTCTACAACGACGTAATAATAACGTCAGCTTCGGACAATGTATATCCAAACTACAAGAGTTATCTCTCTTTACCCAGTTCGGCGCGCTTTCCATTGTGATGACTTGCGCTGATGTGGGCCATTTTCTGCAATGGGACAAATTTACTAATACATACACATACAAGCATGGAGATAATTATTTAAACGTTTATTTGCTCAGATATATTATCATCATTCGTATTATATCTGGTGACAAGTCTATCTGTTGTTCTAATGATGAGTTCTGTTCATACTTGCCAACCTTTAGAAATTTCCTTGGTGAGATTTTGTATGCTCACAATTAAAAACATCAATAAAATTAATATATATATACACCTTAGAAACAAAATAGCTCTTTAAGATTAGTTTAGCAAATCTATTGGTTAAAGATATTGAATTTAAATGCCCAAACCCGGGAGTCTCCCTACTAAATAAAGAGAGCTAGTAAGTACGCGAGTCTGTATGCCACATACCTTGCACTTCGCCAACGTGTACACCACCGGTTTTCTGTATGATGAAATATAAAAATATAACATTTACTATAAATGTTATATATCTCAGGAGATAGAAGGTCATGCGTCTCCATGGATACATCTCACTGTCATGTTTCGCAATTGTCACTTAGATGCTATTGTTTTCGTTTTTGTGACGTTATAACATGGCATGACGTCACATACATGAATGGCGTCTATTTGGTTAATTATAAACTTTATTGAAGACAAAATACAGGTTAAGCTAAATAATAACTTATATTTCACATGGTCCTATGGCTTAGTTTACTACACGAGCTACGTACAAGATACAAATTTATTATTTAAACAAACATTATTTCTTAGAACATAGCTTCATTAAAAAACAGAATCTATAAAAGTGCATGCAAAAGTGTTTAAACAATTAAATGACATTTGCCTGATTAACATATATACCAATGTAACTAACAATAAAAAGTGACAGTTATATGCTAATATTGCATATTTTAAATCACATTAGGATGAATTAAGAAGTTCCCTAAGAATGCACCAGTCAGGGTTACGAAGTAGAACAATCAATGAGGTGTATAAGACACTTATATGTATTTTGGTGGAGAAAAAGAAAGAGATACAAAACTAATGTAGCATTGGGTGTTTTGGTTAGATTTTGTTGTCGTAGATATTCGAAAAAGTTTGATAGAATCGGATTTTTTTACCCTGTAGGCATGCAAATTATTTCCGCAGTACTTTGATTTGTTTCTAAAAACAATGTTTCGAATTGCAGTTACCATGTCAACTCCCCCTTTGAAGATTGTGGTTTGTGGTGGTGGAAACGGAGCTCACGTGTTTTCAACTTTAGCAGCCACGCGCGCAAACACTGACGTCAGTGTTCTCACAATATTTGAGGACGAAGCAGAGAGATGGACAAAATCCATGAAAGACGGTGTGATGGTATCCTTCACTGCAGCGTCGAACCAAGTGAAATCAAGACCGTCTTTAGTCACAAAAGATCCAGCAGCCGTGATCCCAAGAGCTGACGTCATAGCAGTAGTTGTACCATCTTACGCGCATGCTCCAGTCTTGCAAGCTATTCTCCCTTTCTGTAGACCAAACACATTCATCGTTGGTCTTCCGGCACATGCTGGTTTTGACTTCCAGTTTACACATATTTTTGGAAGCAAAGCAAAAGAATGTACTCTAGCTGTATTTGAGACATTACCTTGGGCATGTCGAATAATTGAATATGGTGCCCATGCGCAGGTTCTTGGGACAAAAGAACGAGTAGGTGCCGCGTTGTTACAGGGGGAAAACAGCAACGTCCCATTTGACTGCATTGCCACACTTCAACAACTGATTGGGGACAAGCCGAAGCTGAAAATGGTACAAAACAGTCTCGTCGTAAATCTGATGGCTAAAACTATGATACATCCACCAATTATGTACGGGAAATGGAGAAATTGGGATGGAAAACCAGTCAAGCAGAAACCTCTCTTTTATCAGGGAATGGATGACGCCCAGGCAGATTTGTTGACTCGAGTTAGCGACGAAGTCTTGCTCATCTCCCAAACAGTCAAAGACAAATGCAACAAAATTGTCCTTGACATTTCACCGATTACTCACATCCAAGATTGGATAAAGGAATATTACGGCGACCAGGTGAAGGACGGAAGTTCGCTGAAACTCTCATTCCAGACGAACCAGGCGTACAACGGCCTTGTTCATCCACTGAAAGACGCAGAGGACGGGGGCTACGTTCCGGACTTCTCATATCGATACGTTCGTGAAGATGTTCCGTTCGGATTGGTCGTACTGAAAGGAATTGCCGAGATCGTCGATGTATCCACTCCGGCTATGGATACTGTGATCAGTTGGGCGCAAGAGAAACTAGGGGCGGAGTATATTGTTGGAGCCGAGCTCAAGGGTCGTGACTTATCACAGACAAGGGCTCCGCAAGTGTTTGGTATCCAAACAGTTGACCAACTGATGCTATCCAATTAGTCATACTTTTTCAAACGTATTATGATTTACTACGCTAAACAGATCTGTAGGCAGAAACACAAAATGAATTTGTTTTTATTCTACACATTGCATCCCCGATACTCCAAGGGTTATGCTGACTTTCGCTCTCTGCACCCCTGGAATATGGCATAGCAAATTCGAAGTCTCAGTGTGCACCACCTTGTGAATGAGACGAGCGAGAAGATTAGTTTGATCCATTGATGTACATCAAACAAATCTCTCGGTCGCGTCACTGTAAATTGACTGGCTTTATAGTCGAGAATAACGCTTTGTATAGCTTCAATCTAGAGTGTTCCTATGATGCAATAATCATTTGGTCTTTGGTTTTGATTATTTCTGATTGATTGAATAATTACGACATAAGAAGTAATGCGTGATATTTTTATTATCATTATTTTTAAGTTACTAATGTATAAATAACAATTTACAAAACATCTTAAAAACGTCTTTGTTGTCAAAAGAAATGAGAGGTTGAGACGACGATTACGTTCTTGTATTACCGTATACACATTAATAAAACTGTTTAAGTTTTTACATAAACGGCCGATTTTTGTCGAGTTGACATCTGTTTTTTAAATAAACGGCATAACAAGCATTTATATATATATAACATATAGCATTGATGGAACATTGTCAACATTGACCATTGATAAAACTGAAGCCTATAAGTTATGGAATTTAGCACGATTACCACTGACAATATTTCTTTCCTTTTTTTTGGAATTTGTCTTGAGGTAAAAAAATACTTATTTGAAATATCTTAACTGTGTCATTAGACCAATGGATCATGACACAGTTGATTCTCGCCAATTGTTGTTAAAGTAAAATGATCAATCTAGACAGAAAGCCACAGACCTTTCCTAATTAAATTTAAGCAAGAGTGAAGGAAAGAAGATACGTTTCCTCTTATCAACTTGTCCGATTGTATTATAACCAAAATGATATCCTTAATCCTTAATAAACTTAAAGTAAGTATGATAAGGTCAATAGCAAAATGGATACAAGAAGGGCAAGAGTAGAGAAATAAAATGGTAATGTTATAACAAATCAGTCTGAAATATTAAAAGAAATTGAACTCTTCTATAAAAACTTTTAAAAAATGATAATATACACGATGAAGACTTAAATATGTTATTAAATGATTAGAATGTGCAAAAACTATCGGATATTGATTCTGAAGCTTTAGAAGAACCATTGGACATTATTGAACTTGCAAAAACTTTAATGAAAATGAAAATCAACAAAAGTCCAGGATCGGATGGTTTCACAGCTTTTTTTTTTTTTTTTTTTTTTTGGAAAAGCATTGGACATTTTATTGAAAGATCTATACATTTTGGTTTTAAGATAACAAACCCATCTGAAACACAAAAACAAGGAATAATAACATGTATACCAAAGGGAGATAAATCTAGAATTTATTTTGAAAAATTGGAGACCGATAACATTACTTAACATTGTATATAAAATTGCTTCAAGTTCAATTGCTAATAGAATGAAAAATCTTTTAAAGAAATTAATCAGTACTGATCAGACAGGCTTTATTCCGGGGAGATATACTGGCGAAAACACTAAGACTGATCTATGATATTATACATTACACAGAGGAAAATAATTTACCAGGACTTTTATTACTAATTGATTTTGAAAAAGCATTTGACTCTATCTCATGGATTTTTATCAGTAAAACACTTGACTTTTTTCAATTTTGGTAAAAATGTAATTAAATGGATCAACTTATTCCAACATGATTCCAAATCAGCAGTAGTTCAAGGTGGCAATTTGTCAAACTTTTTTAATATTGAGCGTGGGTGCAGACAAGGGGATCCAATATCGCCATACATATTCATTCTCTGTGCTGAAATTTTATCGATTATATTGAGAAATAATAAAAATACCAAAGGTATAAAAATAAGAGATAAGGAGTTTTTACAACACGCAGATGCATATGACACCACAGTCATACTAGATGGCACTAGATTATCTCTAAATTCCACTATTTCAGACTTAAATAAATATGCCAGAATTTTAGGACTGAATTTAAATATTTTAAAAACCCAAGTGATTTGGACTGGCAACTGAATATAATTCATTCCGCATACTATTTTAGCAATTGTCCTGTCAAATTAGACATAAAGATCGTACATCTAATTTTTCTCCTTAATATGACATATAACAGCAATTATAATGTCAACGTGTCTGAGAAATTGGGTAGGATTTTCAAATGTCACAGTTTACTTTTAGTCAGGTTTGATATTTTTGTATTTCGTATCCGATGATATGATGTTCCGTATACAAGAAAATGATAACCTTACACGGATGATATTTGAACTGAACGTTACTATATTAAATTGATCAAGACAAGTTCATAATAAATCAACAGTAGGCTGAAACAGTTAGATTATAGCTTGATTGTAGATATAGGGACCGCAGTACCAAATGATTTTCCATTGACGATAGTGTTAACGTTTACCACTGTCCTGGTTAAATGGGGTTATCCACACTGGTTTACGTGCCCTCATTTTGAAGAATATCATCTCACACAACTGTAAATAAAATATTTAAAAATTCTGCCTATTTGAACTTTTTGTATATGGGGGCCGCCATTTTGTATAGATTTTTTTTTTATACATTTTACATCTATATGTATTGCTCAACCCACACATAAAACTTTTGAAACTTCTGCCACCTAAATATCCAACCAACAGGCCCCGAGGCATCTTCTGCCCAAAAGGGAAAACCCCACAATCTATTTTTGATTTGGTTCCGTGGTCCCTATATATGACCTTGTTACAGGAGAGGAATAAATAAGTTGGCATATCTTGTGTCCAATCATTTTGTACATATTTATGCAATATAATTTAAAATCGGCAAACCTACCAAATATACACGTAGAAATTTACATATGCACGACATGAACGTTGAGGTTGTTTTAGTAAAACCCATAAAAGAATGTGTATGTACAGGGACATTGAATACATTTTCATAAAACTAAACCCTGTACTAGCAGGCACAGCAACAGTAAACCCCGCAATTAAAAAACCTAGATATTCGTAACGAAAACGAATCTGAACATAATATTCAAGCAAGTTGTTGTAGCGCTACAAAGACACGGTGGAGTTTTAGACACTTAAGCCACACTCAGACATTTTCACGCAATATGAGGTAATATCATCAACCGTTAACACAGTTTCATTTCATTATAATTACACTATGGTATTAAAAAATCAAAAACATCTTCAACTCTCACATGCAAGATGAATAAGTGTTAACGAGTCCGAGAGCATATTCAGACAAAGGACAAAAAACAACAAAATAGAAAATAATTTACATGTGTTTTTGTCCGCAAGTAAAACAGTATAAGCAAAATATTTAATAAGATTCATCAGTTTGGAAATACTTTACATCGCAGTTTTACATTACGCATGGACTGGACCCTTTGTCATAGCTTGACAAATGGACCAGTCGGGCTTGAAGCGTTGCGACACGTTTAATACGTACATTGTTTGTGTATAAAGTAAAACTTCGATATTCGTATAAGCAAAAGTAAACATATCAAAAGAAATTGTTAATTTAAGTCATATACAATGTTTAAGCTTTCAAGAATCAACATACTGATTCAGCTATATTCATTCAATAAAATAAAAACATAAATAAAAATTGTACACAGTCTGGAACAGTGAAAGGAAAAACAGAAAGCAGGTGTTTAAAGATACATTGAAGAATTATCAGAAAATATTCAAGCAAGTGCAATTAAGTTAAATCACATTGTGCCATGCTCCTTTCACATACATTGCTATTACTGACATTGCTTGGTGGGCTCTGTTGACTTTTGGGGGCAATAGAGGAGCATGTTATAACACCATTAGCTCTTATTTTGGTGCGCCTCAAACACGTACAATGGGGAGAGCGTGTTTCCAACACAATCAATTACGCAGTGATGTGTGTCTCACCTAAAATAGTCTAGTTGTTTGTGTAGCCAACACTTATGATGGCGTAGTTGTCTCTCTGTGTGTGTGTGGGTGGGTGCGTGTGTGTTTCCAAAACTTACGATTGTGTAGTAGTGTGTATGTGTGTATGTGTGTGGGTGTGTATGTGTGTATGTGTATGTGGGTGTGGGTGTGTTTCCAAAACTTACGATTGTGTAGTAGTGTATGTGTGTTTTCAACACCTACTATATGTTAAGTTGTAGTTGTTTGTGTCTGACACTAACGATGGTGTAGTAGTGTGTATGTGTGTGGGTGAGTGGGTGCTTGTGTGTTTCCAAAACTTATGAGTGTGTAGTAGTGTGCATTTGTGTTGGTGTATGCGTGTTTCCAAACTTTACGGTTGTGTAGTAGTGTGTATGTGTGTGGGTGTATGTGTGTGGGTGAGTGGGTGCTTGTGTGTTTCCAAAACTTACGAGTGTGTAGTAGTGTGTATGTTTGTGGGTGTATGTGTGTTTCCAAACCTTACGATTGTGTAGTGTATGTAGTGTATGTGTGTTTCCAAACCTTACGATTGTGTAGTGTATGTAGTGTATGTGTGTTTTCAACACCTACTATGTTGTAGTTGTTTGTGTCCGACACTAACGATGGTGTAGTAGTGTGTATATGTGTGGGTGTATGTGTGTGGGTGTACATCCATCCATGTGGGGTTTTTTGGTATCCACTTCCGGTCCATTTTCGTCCTGGATTACCTTTTCCGGCATTTGGTCAACACTCCTTTGTCGACAAGTACGGCATTGTAAGAAAGGACTGGATCTCACAAGACCTTGGACACAGCCAGGTATTTCACGGGAACTTTCTCTGAAATGTATCCGTAGCTCCAATGTGCTAATTATCACAATAAGTGTTCCTATCACTAGGAGAAATAAAAGGTATTTCCCGAGGAGCGACAGTACAGACGAAACCGGAAGTGACGCACTTACAAACACAGCGAAAGCTAAATACACTGTCATACAGAAACCAAGTTGTTCGCCACTCTCTAACGGGATCGCAAATGTGAACACAGATTGAAGTGAAAGCATAAGGATGGGAGACACAATATTATACATGTAGTATTGTGGTTTACGCTGTATACTGATTGAGAAAATTATCATAGAGCTTTGAGTTAATATAAAGGTTTCGGCACTGTGTCCAACTAAATCCCATTCGCTATTTGCCTGGAAATTTGTCAAACTAATGGCGAATTTGCTTAGCCTTACAATCACTTCTTCTATTTCACTGGTCCATACTCGAACGTTGATAGCACATGTTTGCTTGTCAACGGGGACATACTCCACATCCATCGTACATTTCGTCTGAAACACCTCGTACGGTTCCCAGAGAAGAGATCCATCACTTAGAACACTAATCAAGACAAAACTATCACCTAGAGCCTTCATCTTGGTGAAGCCATTGTCCAATGCCATGTCGGGAGTCCACACTTCAGTCTGAGGTATTAGGAGCGACTAATATGGGGAACCCCCTGCAGAATTGGGGATTTGCTTTGGTGGCCTCTATTTGGGTACACAAAAGCGACCAAAAGAAATCTGCTGCGCCCATTGTAGTATTTTGGATTTTTGTCTTTCTTTCTACTTTTAACTACCTTTTATTTCCTAGCACCTTGCTTGGCAACCCCTCACTTTTGGCTTTAATGTTGAGCGTTCGCCCAGGTGAGGAAGGCAATGGGTTCTGTCCCCAGGCCAGGACATACCAAAGTCCTTAAAAATTGTAGTTGTTATTCCCTGCTTAACGTTCAGCATAAAGGGGAATGGCAACAACTGGTTCACCCGTTGTCAGTATTATGTGACCTGGCGGAATGCTGTGCTTGGTTCCTTCGGCATGGCATTTCAGTGAGATAGCACTATAATATAAAGTCGGCATCAGATCCGCGCTATCACAAGAAGGCGAGCACACCAACATATCCTGTCTCCTGCATACACACACGCAAGCACGCATACACAAAACACATGGAGACACGTCCTCAAATGACCTTAGCTGTTAATAGGACGTTAAACAAAAGTAAACCAAACCAAACCAAATTCCATAAAATGTAAGGCATATATGACGTCACTTTTTTTACGTTTAGTGTTATAGCGTGTCGACACTATGCGACATTTATTTACGTTTAGTGAAACAGTGTGACGTCACACTGTCGTTTATTAACGTTTAGTAAAACAGTGTGACGTCATAATGTCGTTTATTTACGTTTAGTAATAAGGTGTGAAATGGGTAAACATGTTACCCGTCGTCGTGACTGCCTGCAGTATTAGAGAGCGACACTCTGTCAAGTATGCGTTAAGTGCTACAGGGTGTCGTTACAATATCATTGGTTTATATTAAATGTTACAGTCGAGAGGAAAAACATCATGTGTAATACTTTATTTTCACTCTCGTTATTTGCTTATTAAACCTTAAAGAGGAACATTGAATTATTGGCATTGATGTATTTAGGTACACTTTAAAATGTGTATGTGGGTGTTTGACATCTTGAATTGAATATCGCCCCTCCCAAAACCTGAACCTTTGGTTTAGTTTGTTTGTGTCATTTAAGGACGTGCCAGGATTTTGTGGTAGAGGAAAGCCGGAGTTCCCGGAGATAAACCACCGACCTACTGACCTTCCCTGGCGACTGCCACCCGGAAATGTTGTATGCTTCACATTATTGTAATGTTTTATCGTAGGGCACCAATGTAAAAATTGAAACTTTCTTTTTAATATATTCAATTATATTGGAAGGGCTGTGCATATATTTCGAAAAGTGACGTTTCGATGACTAGTACGGTATATGTACTCTGTCACCTTCATCAGACAAATGTGTAAAGCTGCACTGGTCATTTGTCTGATGAAAGTGACAGAGTACATACCGTACTAGTCATCGAAACGCCACATAGAAACACTAATTGGTTGTGTAACAAGAAACTTTTCAGAATCCATATACTTACCAACACGAAATAAATGTTTAGAAAGTGCTGTGCATATAGTTTTATGTTGATCGGCTGGATCACGAAATGTTACCCTGACAACATAAATGTTAGAATTAATACTCACCTTTGCTTCACCGCCATATAAATCTGGATCCCATACAAGATTATCGTCGTTCCAATTTAGGCTTACAGAGGCAGTAGTGGTGAGGTTTTCCTCCACAACGTTAATTTCCATGATTCCTACAAGGTTTAATCTCGTCTCCACAAATACCGGTGTATTATGATCCTTAACGGGGCGTGTGAACTTATTGTAAGAACCTTTGGTGAAAATATCCTGCCATAGTTTCTTAACGTGGTCAATTGTCTCCTCTGACGTCACAAACACGATGTAATGACCAACAATAAACTGCAAAGTTAGACATGTGAAGACTTTCCCAAGAACGGACTGAGGCATATTTGCTTTGATGAAGACTGTTTACAAACAAAATAGTAATCGCAAGATCAAAACGGATATTTATTTACCAATTTTATCTGGCACGGGTTAAATGATTTTTTTTGTAGAAAATCGTCCCAGGGATGGATCGATTGATTTTAATTTCAGTAGCTTATGGTACAAATCTCATTAACCAATGTTTTCGCTGGATTTTGATTTGTTTGAGACACTCGTCGTACCTATCCTGGTTGTGAATGTTGCAGTCTGAAAAATGAAACAGGTCAATATTTCATATCAAAATATTTCATGTAAATCTTCTTATCAAAGCCCTGCGTATACATATCTATACCTGGTTATCTGTGTAAATACTTGTGTCTGCCACTGCACGTGTTGTTAATTAATAATATTAAGGTTCTAAACTATTTAGGAGCAGTGTATTTGCGATCTGGCGGCACCTGAGAACAACATTCTAGAAGGAAATGAATTCAGGAGGCTGTACCAATCGGGAACCGTCGGCCCTTTCCGCCCTTTCCGTAATTCGGAAAGTGCCGACGGTTCCCGATTGGAGGCTGTAATAGACACGTGAAGTGATGATGAACAGTCGAAAATGTGAACATTTGGTTCAGTGAACAGCCGTGACTAGTGCCATCAGTTTAGGGAAATAACACTCCCACGATCTCATACTTAGTTTATAATCCTTTATTTGTCTCCTTCTGTGTCTCTCTCACATTCTTTCACTTCGCGTGCTTTAACTTTTATTCTCAAACTCAGACTCAGGTATTGGTAACTTATTCAGTAAATAAATGTTGTAAATGTACGTTATAAAATGTGATTGAAAAAAAAATCATCTAAGTTTGAAAACTTGCGCCCAAATCCCACTGTAAATGTTTTGCAATAAAATATGCATAAATGAATAATCCGTTATCGGTGGGATTTCCCAGTCGCGTATAATAGCAGTGGGCTAAATGTCAAAGAAATGGCTACGATTTGTCCTTAATTAATTTTATTTTAAGGAATTAAAAACTGTTAATTAATTAAGGGCACCGCAGACTTTAGTAAAAAGTTGTTGATAAAGCTATAGTTGTTTGAAATGTGAAAGTGGAGCTTCTGATCTATGTTTATTTTTTTGTAATTTTCATTTCAAATATTGAATTTTCATTCAAAATAATAGTTAATAAGACTTACATACATTGACCATTTAATTAATTGGCTACCTAAATTCATAATTATAATATAATTATATGTATATTTTTTGCCTCCTGTATAGTATTGATATGGAGATGGCTTATATAGGCTGTGCCTGTTTGCCCAATCCCTTTGACAAGTTGTCATTTTCGTCAATAAAAATTGTTGAAATTAAATGAGAAAATTTCAAACGTTCGCGAAAAAAGCGACGGAAGAAATAGAAAAATATATTATGGAATTTTCGGTATTACCCGTCATTCACTTGCATGTACAATGAATGCTATTTTGTTCTACACATTTTTAGATCTTACTTACCACATACGTATATATCTTCTACTGTATTTCCTGGAACATGTATAATGATGTCTTCTGTTTGCCAGACTCTTCATATATCCATTTTATATATATAGTGCCGCGCCTTCGGTTTCATTAAAGGCATATGAACGACTGTCAAGTCTACGGCAAGTGAATGATCAAAAACAGCTTTTAACTGGATGTTGAGATAATTTAAGTGAGTGATGTTATCAATATATTCAAGTACATATGTTAAGCATTGTATCCGTGTCATATATATATATATATCGATTTACGGTAACAGACATCAAACACTGTATTACAATCATCGATATATTCGTCATGATTTAAGAGATAGTTAAACATTAGAAGCTTTTAGCTTCTTACCGAGTCCTTTTTGTATAATTTATTAATTGTCCTGCTTTTCCTTCGTAATAAAATATATATTTACTAAACAAACATTCGTTAATTCTGTCAATACTCGACAGACAACTCATCAAATATATAGTAGTTTTATTCTTTTGCTAACTAGAAATAGTCACGAAATCGATCGACCGATTGTTTAAAAATACAAAACTGACCAGGACCATATATGTACAGTGGCCATACTGTAATAGAATATATTGTTTGTAGCTTTTTAACCCTTTCACCACTGTAGACTGTAATGGACTCGTCCAGATCAATACATGGTAGAGTCTACTAAAGTTACATAGGGGTGAAAGGGTTCACGTTAACATCGTCTCGCCCAACAGTTCAATCTCGATAGTGATGAACAAACTTAATCATGACTATTCGGAGTAGAAGTTAATGTTTACCTAGCTAATGGCCGTCCCAGATATATATAACTATAATCTAAGTAGTAATTGGTTAGTGTGCTCCTGTCACGTGCAGCTGTCCAAGAACATTTCGTCTGGTCTGACGGCTAACTCTTGTTAATTTTATTAATTACAGTGTAATTGTTTTATTTTTAAACATTTCTTGGTTTTTAATTTACAATACTTATGTCCATCCTGTTCCACCATGTATTGTTGTCACCCATTTGTATATATATATATATATATATATATATTCTCCACACTGTATTGTTTATGAGAATAAAACAATAGTCATTGTCATTATTGTTTTCTTTGTCTTCTTTGTTATCATAACACATCTAATTCATGACTTTTGGCGTAGTTTGTACGTATTTTTATTACAACTTAGTCCATATCAAGCTTTTCAAGATATACCGCGACGCGCATGCACGTGTCCCCCACCTCCGGGTGATATATATAGATTATTAAGCGGCATTTCAGAAAAATGCTAATAGCTCGTTCTCCAAAACATTTTCTTTTAAATGTATATATGGTTCATGGTTCATGGTGGTCGACATCTTCGTAAGCACAGTATTGCTTCTGTTGACGCTTCTTCATAGTTGTTCACATATTTACGGGTTGTGCAGAGGACGCGTATATACTAAAATTACATATTAGTAGCACGATGGTAAAAACTTGATTGGATGGTTGACTTCTGATCATTTAGTTATTACGTCTACGTTATAAATGTATATGATAAAATATTAAACGAAAATTGGTTCGGTGTCATTTTTAAGTTGAAATCCCTCCAAAGTGTAATGGTAAGATATATCCTCCATGCCTTTCACAAACCTTCAAAGGATGGTTTTCTTGAAAGTAAACTAAAGAATGAAAGTTGCAATCTTCTAAAACCTAATATACATACTTAACCATGTGTAATGGTTATTAGAATGCGGTTGTTGGTCTCAGCAGACACGTATGTATTACTACCTTTGGGTTTATATGTATCTGGTGTCAGCTATAGGAAAATTATTAGTTTCTGATATAGGTGATTATGCTGTTATCTTCATAGGTTGTTTTTGATATTTTTTTGTGAAGCAACAAGTGATATACTTTCAAGTAATGCTATTTATTTTAAAGTGCATATTCATATATGTAGCCCATCTTTTTTCATTTACCTTTGATACACGTTTTTTTTTTTTAATTTTCAGATCCGTTTAAAATCCGTTAACACCGGTTTTCAGTCAAATAACTACAGGAATTAAAAATGTAATTCGTATGGTGAGCATAAACTATATATAATCCCGCTTTGCACCCTGATATTTATACATTCCGCCATGGCAATTCAACTTTCCGGATATTTATATCTGCCGTTTCGTGTATTAAGTAAAGTAACACGCTTCCGGGGTCTCATCTGCCTTTTTTGTCAAGATGTCCCTTTGCATTTTATGAAAGATATCGACTATGAAATGCAGAAAGAGGTATATGCATACACACGTTTTGAATTTCGTATATTTGACATGATGGAATTTCGTCATGCATTTAATCATCGAAAAGAGAAATTGTGGCATTGCTTTTTGTATTCCACGCAAACAATTTATGCAAAGATGATTAT
This sequence comes from Mizuhopecten yessoensis, assembly GCF_002113885.1. Taxonomy (NCBI): domain Eukaryota; kingdom Metazoa; phylum Mollusca; class Bivalvia; order Pectinida; family Pectinidae; genus Mizuhopecten; species Mizuhopecten yessoensis. Next base: position 1,012,116 of record NW_018405627.1, read on the forward strand.
GCGCATACATGTACTTAACCAACGCATGTATTAGGTCACCAATTTCTTTATCTTATAATATTTGCAACGATTAACAAAGATATAATATCTCAAAAGAAATACTTCTCATACTAAGTCAATCATCTAGAACTTATTTTGTCAATATTTACATCTATATCCGTACGCTACTTCTAGGGAAACTGTCTGTATTTCATGATACAGGCTCTGTCAGTGCACAACGAGCCCCTGTGGTCAATGTACATATGTAGTATGAGATGGGCTCATAACTTTTCCTCAAAATGAAAAATAATATGGAAGTTGGTTGGTAAACCCATGTCAAGAACAATGTCAATAATGACCTTTGCACAAATTATTTGTTGAAAATATTGTTGACTTTGTCTGAAAAGTAACGTTGAATGCAGAATTTTTGTGGCACAAAATTGCAATGAATAATGACACCACAGACTTATAGATCTAATTCTGTGATGAAACTAATGAAAACACTTACATGTAGATGCATTCCTGAAGTATCCATGTATTGACTATTATCGAGAAAAATGTAATGCGCCACTAAAATTCTGCATTCAAAAGTTACTTTTCAGACAAAATCAAGAATATTTTCGACAAATAATTTCTGCAATGGTGATAACTATTGACATTGTTCTTGACATGGGTTTACTTACCAACTTCCATATTTTTTTTCATTTTGAGGATGTATACACTGACATATGGACCTTGAAGTTAATTAGAGCTCTTCTACTGCCATTAGAATATTTTTTTTAAGTTTCCTATTGAACTGTTTCTGATTAATTCCGAACTCCAAAGCTTAAGTCATACCAGTATATTAATATAAAAAAAAGTTTTATCTATTCAGAAATTTTAGATTTATTCTATGAAGACAATGTAAATGGTCCCTCAGGCAAAAATGGGGACATGCAAAGGTTGAAGTTCACAAACATGATCAATTGTAACCAGACATACTTATATGTACATATGAACACAATTTAATTGGCCTATCTTATTTCCAAAATACATTTATTGGCACAGTGTATCTTCAATTGACCGATATGAGGTAATGATTACAAGTCCTTAATCATTAATTTGTGCAAACTTTGCCAAGTTTGATAATACAATGTACGTATTTCAGTGAAACAAGGGAACTAATACATGTACACACTATAACAGGAAATCTGCTGGAGTGGCATGCAGATCAAAGAAATTCATCTTACTTCATCCAGGTTCAAAGCAATGCGCGATCACAGGGACCTGAACATTTGTTACAGCTATATTTGGACCTAGACTAGGGTGTTCAGAGTAATTTTACACGTTTGGGAGGTTTAGATCAAATTTCGGTAAAAATGCCACCCCCCAATGATCGTATGATTTTACACGTATGAGGGGTTTAGATCAAATTTCGGTAAAAATGCCACTCGCAATGATATATATGATCATTGAGATTGGCATTTTTACCGAAAATCAATCTAAACCCCCCAAACGTGTAAAATTACTCTAAACACCCTAGTTAATGTCCAAGCTGTAACAAATTCCCAGGCCCCTGTGTGCAAGATTGGTGCAAGTGCAGTTCGGTAATTTGGGCTAATTAATCTTTTATCCTAACTAATAAATCTAGAGTCTGACTGACTGACTGACCTGATGTAATCTCTTAACATTAGATGATCCAGCTGTGCCATAACATGAAAGTGTTATATTTACATTTTGTTGACTTATTGTTTCCTTATATATCTTTTCAGATTTTGAGGTCAGTGCACCATTCTATCTGTAAGACAAGGCAGCTATTTATGAGGTGATAATGGAAAATAAAGGAATGGTGGGAAGTTCTAGAGGTAATATGAAGGTTGATGAGGGAAACTGTGGAGAAGTTATTCAGCAAGGTTTAGACATGGCACCAGAACTAAATACCCATGTTCAGATTACAAGAACGCGTCCACCTTCCATTAGAATAAAACAGAAAAGGACAGACATTTCAGGTACGGGAAAAACATCGCTAGCTGTTGTTAAGCCTGGTGGTAGTTCAAGACGAGGTTCCACAAAGAACTTTGCCAAAGCTAAAAGTCTCTCAACTGGAAAATCAAGTAATCTTGGAAAGAGATCCGTGAAGAAACGTGTTTCTTCAAAAGGAAAAAAGAAAACCAAACAGACAAAATTGGATATCCAAGCACAAATGCAACGATCGGTATGTAGCAAGTCTGTTGAGGGTGTACAGCAATTAACAATTGACCATGACAAGGATCAAGCAGATTTGAAATGTTTAATTTGTGCCAAAACATTTTCCAATATAGTTGAATTGAACTTTCACACACAAACGCATAACATTATCCATGAATGTGATGTTTGTGAAAAAGTATTCAAACTTGCATCTAGTCTCCGGCATCATAAGCGACTACACACGGGCAAGAATGTTCTCCAGTGTGGTCAGTGTGACCGTGTGTTTATTCACTCGGGTCATTTTAAAGATCATCAGCAGCAGCATACTGGTGAAAAATTATTCAAATGTGAAATTTGCTTGAAAACGTTCACACGAAAGCATACTCTAAAACAACATCAGGTGGCACTTCATGAGGATAAAACTCTACCCGAGTGCGAGTTCTGTGGGATTAAATTCAACTGTGTAAGTCATCTTATAAATCATACTAAAACTCATAACGATCAATCGTCTTATAAATGTTTTATTTGCAAGCAAATATTTGATAGAATTGAACTCTTTGTGAGCCATTTTGAGGCTGATCATAAAGGATCTACGAATACAGACATTTTACCAGTGTCTGGTAATGTGATACAAGGTGATAATGTTACGGAACCTGATAATTCCCTCGAATGTGACCGCTGTGGGAAAGTCTTTAGGCAGGCGTCAAATCTCAAGCATCACTATCGAAAACATACTGGAAAAAATCTGCTGAAATGCGAGTTTTGCGACAGAATGTTCAACCATTCTGGTCACTTGCGGGACCATATGAGAAGACACATGGGAAAGAAAGAGTTTCAATGTACACTCTGTCAAAAATCTTTTACTTGTTCATCAGGTCTGACTCAACATTACAAAGCACATAACATTATTGAGCCAGATAAGCCGTTCAGGTGTGATGACTGTGGTCAAGTCTTTAAGCAGGCATCGAATCTCAAGCATCATTATAGAAAACATACTGGAAAGAATCTGCTGAAGTGCGAGTATTGTGAAAGAATGTTCAACCATTCGGGTCACCTGAGAGACCACATGCGGAGACACACAGGAGAGAAACTGTTTCAATGTAAAATTTGTGAGAAAGCATTTACCTGTTCACCAGGTCTAACTCAACACTACAAAACCCATGAGAGTGGTGCACTCTCCCAGTGTGAAGTTTGTGGTAAAACATTTACGGAGCTAGGTAGTCTGAAAACTCATTTACGTAAACATACGGGGCAGAAAAACTTTGCATGTAAAGTTTGTCAGAAAGCTTATACCTATGCCAGTGGCCTCGCTTATCATATGAAGTTACATGAAACCAGCGTAAAATCATTCAGTTGTGAACTTTGTGGAAAACTGTTCAGACATGCAGCTAACCTCGCTAGTCATTCTCTCACACACACGGAACAACGGCCGCACGCGTGTGATGTCTGTCATAGGACATTTAAGCACAGGTGCAGTTTGAAAAAACATGCTGTGATTCACACTGGAGTGAAACCGTTCAAATGCATGGTTTGTTTGCAGACATTTAGACGATCCGATAGCCTGCAAAGACATAAGAAAATCCACTCCAACCTTGATCAAGTTGAACATTTACATGTAGATAGAAATGGCACGCCTGAATACGCTTGAATGCATATATGTACACTATGTGTTGGTGAAGGCTTCAGGATTTATGAACATGTAGGGGTTAATCAGGGTACTTTTTAAGTCAATTCACAGAGCCATTCTCTTTCAGAAGAGTGTGATTTTCCCCAAATTGCCCCTTTAAAATTCCAAGTTGGGGAAAAATGCATCAATTTAAATAAATTCCTCACAACTGACTGATTTCACAATATGGTAGGCAGGGACAGAATGATCATGTTTTGTCGTAAAGATTAAATAATTAAGGCTTTAATATATAAGTTAACAGCCTAATTCCTTGTAATCAGAGTTCTTTTTTTTTTATTTAATGTCATCTATATTTCAGGACATGGTTCTTTTGTCAGTAATATAATTATGTCCTTATGATTTATTGTCCGTATTTGTATCACCTAACTTTCTGTCAAAACCATTTATTTAATAGAAAACATTTTGAGCAGTTCATAATTATATGAAGCTCTTTTATAGCCCACTATAAGGTGTACATGTAGAACAATGGTTGTAGCTGTTAAGATAATGAAATATTTGTCCAGGGAATAATTCCAGTTTTAGTAAGACAATATTCTTTTACAATTATACAGATCTATGAATACATTTGTATTTCATATACTGTAGCAATAGGAGTTCAAAGGTCATCCAGTGATTGTGACATTATTTTCAATACATGTATATATATATATATATATATAAAGTACATGGTGACATGAATAAAATGTGTTTTCTCAGATCTCCAGTCAGTATTGAATGGTCTCGTGACTGTTCTTTAAATTTACAAATATATAGCTTTGATACAGATGTTGCAGGGCCATACTATACATGTCTAAATATGTATCCCTCAGGCCTAGATACATAAAAGATATTATTATTATAATTTGTTTTAAGAAATGTGATGAGTGATGACATATCTGCAATGATAACTTAGTTAAATCATAAAATGTAAGCAGTGCATTTAAAGATGATAAGGTTTGACCCAAGGGAAATAACTCAGGTATTTTTAAGGCCAATATTTATATATGAATACATGTACATGTAGTCTGCATGTTGAAATTGTTTACAAATAAATCATTTATTACAAAAATGTAATATTGTGGTCATGTATTTCTGAATAAATAAGAAAAAAATGCATCTTGTTAAGTGTAGAAAACATTTATTTAAATATTACGAAAAGTAAATAACTGACAATAAATATTTTCAAATTAAAAACAACCTGTACAAAGGGTTCCTGTTGGTTTACAATAATTCTGATATTATTGACATGGAGTTCTTGTTGGGATGTATTAAAAATGGTACTGTTTGATTAATATTTGTACAGAAAGTACAAATAATTGTACCTGAAAACTTTTCCTCAGTGAATCTTTCACCTTTTACAGTTACAATTCTAACTTTCACTGGTACAGTTCAAACTTTCATGGTACAATTCTAACTTTCACTGGTACAGTTCAAACTTTCATGGTACAATTCTAACTTTCACTGGTACAATTCAAATTTTCACCTTTCACAGGTACACTTCAAACTTTCACTAAGTTTTAATTTTGCCAAGATTTACCATATATATAGTAAGTTGTGTACTGAACTTCATTGTCATTATCATCAAAACCACTATTGGTCCCTCTAACGTTATAGTTCTAGGCATACAAATTCTACATTAGTAATAATCCTAATTCATCAGCCCCATTCTAACAAGAACATCATTATATAATGTACCTGAATTCCGTCAATATTACTAAGTACTGTACATGTACATGTATAGGCATAAGTAAAACAAATATGCATATTTCATGAAAACCCTTCAGTCATCAAAATGTTTGAAAAGATGTGAGGGAAATTTTATAAAGAATTAAATGATATCCTCTATTTGATAAAAAGACTTAGTTTATCATTGTGTGATGTACATGTATAGTCAGGATTTGTCTCAAATTCACAGGAGTTGCATCCTCGATATCCAGGGGGTTCGCTCACTTTCGCTCTCTACACCCCTGGAATATGTCGTAGCAAAATTGAAGGCACGAAGATAGCTGTTTGATTGGTCTCGGATAAAAAAAACCTGACCAATCGCTAGACTGATACCTGTCCTTTGAAGTTTACAAAGGAGAGGCGCCCGACTTCAAAGCCTGACAAATTTTACTGTTATGTGACCGCGAAATTCTTTTGATGTATGTCAAACGATCAAAGTAGTCTTCTTGTCTCATCAACAAGGTGGCACACACCGAGCCTTCAAGTTTGCTATGACATATATTCCAGGGGTGTAGAGAGAGAAATTGAGCGTAACTCCTGGATATCGAGGATGCAGGAGTTGATGTTTCTTTATCAGCATATATATATGCATCATCACTGTTGATAACCTCTGATTCAGTATATTATGTCACCAACAGCTAAACATGAATCAAATGAACCTGCTGCTGTGCATAAACACTTTGTACATGATGAATCGGCATGAGAATCAGATCCTTCATTGTCAGGATGTGTCTGTTGGCTGTATGCCCATCACAGCAATTTGTTGTGGGGTGAGAACTTCAGCAGCGTGCTCAGCCTGCCAGGCAGTTATTCTCTCAGCTCCAAACTCTGCTGACAGCTTATCCAGCTTTACCTGGGATTTGTCCACTTCTTTGTTCATCCTGTAATAATTATAATAAATCCTATAATTATCCTAAATATCATATCATTACGTTACTAATTATAGATTACTTACGTATGCACACACACATACTGTACATGTAATAGCACCTGTCCCTCCTTAGTCTCCTATATGATGTACGTGTAGACAGAGAAATCTCCATCCAAGAGACACGTGTCCGACCATAGCATTATTGATATAGCCCATTGTCTGTTATGTAAAACTTCAAAATATGAAATCTGATGGAGCCTATTTACATGAGTTACAATTCCTTTGTTTGATGTACAAATCTTCAAAGTAACAGAAATCATCAGACTTTTGAGCTACGGTTCCTGCAGCTATACGCTTACCATGATGATGCATTGAAATTTTTTCAGGTAACTCGGAGGCAATTAATATCAGGAATAAAATTCACTTCACATTGCAATGTTTCTATCACAAAAAGTTTGAACAAAAACATACACAAATTGAACCTGGAAAATATCAATTCAATGTTTAAAAGTAATTCCTTTTTTTAAGCATTCATTACTACAGAAATACTATGCAGATGTAATCACCTTCTGCTCTCAGATATGGCTCTGTCAAAGAAATTTGAAGTCCGGTCATCATCAATGTCTTCAGTGGCATCCATCTTCCCATTTTCCTGTAAGAGCAATTAAAACCAATAGTTAAGCTAGAAAAAAAATCATTATTTTAAAGGTTACGCAGTGATGTCATTTAAATATCCAGGTGTTAATTATACACTCTCGTGCTTAAAATAAAAAAGAGTTAAATTTCATAACCTGATATCAAAGTACCTTAAAAATAAAAACTTCAAACTTTTCTATGTAAATGACTGTATAAATCACTAGGCAACCCTCATTTTCGTGTGATATATTATTTGATCTGAAGAACTGCAAAACTGGAGCCAATGGAATAAGCATATCTGTCCACACAGAGGAGATTCAAAATTATATTATTCCATTTAGATATTGTTGCTTACTTGTTCATTCGATCATTATACGGTTCGTACCAGAAACTTACTGAAACAGCTATTAAAAATGATACTTAAATGACTTGATCAGGAATATACTGATTGTTTTCGGGTCTATAAGTTTTAATTACATATTTTTCTTGGTCAAGAATTTTGAAAATGTTATGTGCCTACAAGCTACTATACTGCATTATACAAACATTCCTACAAACTACATTCAAACAGAGAGATCACCAATGCTATACATGTACATACAGTTTTTTGCTGTGTCCTACATATACACGGACCTTGCAATTTTGAACAGATCAGATTTTTTTAATTTGTGAAAAAAATATCTCATGAAAAGAAACAACACATATATATATACTGCAAGCCCTAACTCTGTCAAGCTACCTTTGATGCTACTTTTCCAGTTTGATACCGTTTATTTTCAGGATTTTTTTTCTCTCCATTTTTTGGTGGTGAAGGAAAACCTGAGTGCCTGGAGAAAAACTACCAACATGCTGCCATGCAGAACACGACATGGTGAGCTGGTCCATATGTAGGCCTCGAACGCACTACTCTGCTGACAGTTGTGGAGGGCTATAGTGAATGTAGACGGTCTGAGATGCCTTAACCACTCACGATCGGCCCCCAAGTGAGCATTTTCAATACTATGAAAATATATGTTGGGCTTAATATTAGAATTGTTCAAAATCTGCCTGTATGCTAGCCAGTAGGTACACCTCTACCAATCTAATTAAATTTATGTCTTCACACATCGCTCCCGTTTACTGATATGTGTCGCGCGACATATCAGTAAACGGAAGCCATGTGAAGATATAATTTTAATTAGATTGCACCTATATGTAGTTAATATTAATAACACCCCCCACCCCCGACGCAATATACATGTATAAAAATTGTCCTGTCATCAGAAGCTACGTTATCGTATATAGTATATACCATGCATTGTTGGGGTTACCAAAAGTTGATCTTGTTACTAAGCCTTGTGTGTCAATACACCCATAATTATCCAGAGTTTATTTCCTCTTGCCCTGTCACCAGACTTAGATATGTTGACCAGACATATATCTGTCAAAAGTCTAAGTCTGTGTCAGGGCCAGAGGAAACTCGGACTAAACCAATAATATAATCTTATGGGTGTAGAGACAGACGTGGCTAGTTATCTGTGATCTATGCCCTTAAAATGTCTAGTATTACCCTCACACATCGGTTTAGGTCCAAGCATACCTGAACTTTACTCCAACAATGTTAGAGGTCTTACATGGCGAAAAACTTTTGACAGGCGCCGCGTAACCTCTAACTGCCCATAGGTTCAGTTGCTGTCCGCTGGTTGTGAAAACCCATCAGGAATGTTTTCAAATACTCTGCGGTTACTGCCCGGTCCTCTGCCTCAACCTTCTATGCAAGAGCAGAGATTGTTTGGCGAGTGTGATGCAAGGTCACAAAACATTATGCGCAGGTTCTCGCATGCAATAAAAACCAAGGCAGAACATTTATTTAAGGATTTCCTTGCTGGTGGCAAATTTTACAAAGGCAACACATTCCCACAATTTACATGTCCAGCCAACAACATCACAGTAGAAAGACTAATGGCACAAGTAGACAGCACAATCCACAGAGCACCTAACATAAACACACACAACTTACAAAACACCATCATGTTCAACAACAATGACACAGCACAGTGGCTTAGGGACAAGGGGGAGACTAAGTCACACATTATTATCAAACAAGCACAACATGACAAGAAGGCATACATGATACAAACAGCACAACACAAAACTGACCTTCAACATAAACATTTGGCCATCATACAGGAACGACAACAAACCATCAAGAAACGCAAGGAGAAGGAACACGAATGGAAAACTGCTGTCATAGGAGATTTACATACCATCGGATTGTGGGACAGCGAGACACAAATCACTTCAAGTTTAGATAGCCTGAAAACAAAGAAACAGAAGACCGATGCCATCAGAAAACAATTTGCTATGTGCAGAGAATTATTTGAAATAAACAGTGAAGATAAAGGACTTTTAGCATTCAGCAGCAAAGGCAAAACATTTACTCCAGAAACACTAAAACACAACCTATGTACAATTATCAACATATACCACACACCTCATCACAATACCACACACACTGAACAGTATATTGGAAAACACATCATTCACACATGGACTGATGGTGGGCAGGATAGCCAGTGGAGTGGGAAAGTCCTCAGTTATGAGAAGGGATTATTTAAGGTACTTCACTCTGGATTCACACTGCAATTGCACATCCCCTTCCATCACATGATTTGAAGATGGTGGTATTGGATAGGATTTAACTACGCATGTGATAGGTATCCTCACCACACCCAGGGTCTGGAGGTGTCCTTATTTCTGGCATGCTTCCCACTGCAGAGACATCTAGCGCATTTAAGTCGCACAATAAGAAAATGTGTTTTATTTCCCGATGAAGAGTAAAAATACTGTAAACATACATAAATAAATTTTAAATAACCAGTAAAATTTTAGATGTGATGTAGTAATTTGGATATTTGTATACATGTATATCCTAAAATTGTAATCCCAAATTCACTGGTATTAAATATCTTGAACAATTATTTGTAGTGTGTTTACAGTATAACACAATTCAAACCTTAAAAGGTAACCTGTGTATAAAGGCCAAACAATGGTTTGTTAATAACCAGATATAAGCCAACAGTAACCGTTAACTATATTTTGTGGTGTCGTTTTCTGGAAACTTAACCGAGGTTTGACTGTATTACAATATTCCAGCACTGTTCTGAAATGGACTATCTTGATGATTCACCAACTTTATGTCATTTGGAAGGTTGACATCAATGCATTGTTATGTAATCATTTAACTAACATTGTTTTGGTAAATGTATTGTAAAACACTTTTTTACAGATGAATGTGATTGTTGGTATGATGATGATTGACTTCAATGGAGCTAATTTGAATTAATGTCAAATACATGAAATACAAAATGTATATATGACTTTATTCAAGTTATTCACGGTCATCAAGACTGAGGCACTAATTCAATACCCATTCAACATTTATCACAAGACAAATTGAACATCAATTAAGACTAAGTGTTTTACAGTAGTTGTACAGTTTTATGGGAAAACATAAATACATGTAATTGCAAGTGGCTTGTTTCCATGCCTTTCATTGAAATTTTATTGTATGATGCAGTTAAATCAATGTGTAGTTTAACTTGTTATTTCTCAATATATGTTATCCTAAATCAACAGTATGAAGATCAGTCTGCATGATATATGTTGGCACCAAAAATATGTTATGCAATATCATTTCAGTTCATGTTGTTTGTTATAATGACAGTTTGTCTTCCATGCATATGAGGACCAATGACAACATAACTATAATTAAATAAGAATCACAGGCAGCAGTGACTATCACTTTATGGTATCTGATACTGTTGGCTCGTTGTTTTATACCGTAAATTTAGGTAATATTTGTGAATTTGACTTTTGATGATGTCACTTGGAAATGATAAGAACATCTTTGTAACCTCAATCTTTATACTGAACAGGTTCAGTACTGGCCGATTGGTGAACCGTGTAATGGGGCTGACGGTGATGACAATGTGTTCCTGGTGAGCTTGGAAGAGTTTCTGCGTGACCTCAAGGAAGGCAGTCTTACAGTTTCCTCATAGGTATAATGGATGCAGCATGAGCCATGCAATATTAAATGTGTACAAGTTAATGCCACTATTGAAAAGATAAAAAATGAAACACATTTCATTATTAATACAACGACTATATAAACAAATAAAGGCTCTAGATATAATTGACTACATTCACCCACATAGGCCTAAGTAATACAGTTTTTGTTTTTTGTTTCACCAAATTGTTTTAATATGAAATGGAGAATTATTAATTATTTCAGATACCTCTAACTACATACCATACAAACATTAAAGGAAGCTAAATCAACATACCGAACTGGAAGGTAAGTTATTTATGTTGTTTTGTTGTGATTACAGCACTTGTGAATGTTTTATTATGAAGTTATCATGTCAATAATAACAAGAGGCCCATGGGCCTTAACGGTCACCTGAGTCCTACAATATTTATTTTTGTTGTTGAAATATGTACCAATTTGAGTAAAAAATAGTATAATGTTAACTTAACTTTGTCAGGACCATGAGCTGATCATTCCTAGACCAATTTTAAGTGAGATCGGCCTATTAGAACTTAGTAGCAAAATAGCGGCCATTGCAGCCAAATTGTATTTCTGATTGACCCGAAAAATAACAACACTTTGTCAGGACCATCAGTCAATCATTCCTGCAAAGTTTCAGTTCAATCGGCCTAGCAGAACTTGACTTTAAGTTTGAAATAGTTTTTCAAAATGGCGGCCGTGGCGGCCATATTGGATTTCTGATTGACCCAAAAAATAACAACACTTTGTCCGGACCATGAGGCGATCATTCCTACCAACTTTCAGTTCAATCGGACCAGCAGAACTTGACTTTAAGTTTGAAATAGGTTTTCAAAATGGCGGCCGTGGCGGCCTTATTGGATTTCTGATCGACCCGAAAAATAACAACAATTTGTCAGTACCATGAGGCGATCATTCCTACCAACTTTCAGTTCAATCGGCCCAGCAGAACTTGACTTTAATTTGAAATGTAAAATGTTAACGGACGACGGACGACGACGGACGAAAAAGGATAGCAATAGGTCACTTGAGCTAAAGCTCAGGTGACCTAAAAATCAAATTTACACTATATTCCTTTTAGGCAATATAGTAAAGATATTTACATTATCATTGGTGTTTGATAATGTTTAACATATTAAACAAATTAGAAATATAATTCGTCACTAAGTGGCTAAAAAATCTAATATGTATCATATAAAGGTTGTGAGGAGTTTTCAGAAATGCACTATACTTTACTTTAGGATGGCAATATTGTAAGGGTTGTCTCCCTTGCTCTGATTTTACTTCAGTACTAAATATTCCAGTTGACCACAGAAAGTATAAATTATTCATAGCATATAATTATGCAGGAACCAATGAAAACCTAGCTTACTGTTCACTTAAGTGACCCTTGAAGTATTCAAAACACCAGTTTTCATTGGTGAAAGAATTACTTTATATTTTTATTTGACCCTGCTAATGCCATAGCTGATTTTCCCGATGCTGACGATCACATTTTCAAAGTTTGGATTAAGAAAGAGTATATCGTGTTTACATACATGTAAATGGTCAAAAGGGTCCAATTAATATTCCTTTCCATAAATCCATGATTATATGAGAAAAATTGCGTGTCAAAGACATAAATAATGAGTTTTTCCTCATTCGAAGCGAAGCAGATGATTTTCCCGGTTAATACAAAAATGGATTACATGTAATGTTTCACAAGCGGAATACAAAAAAACTCCGTATCATTTCGTTCCGTTTGAAATCCCCCCTGCTATTTTGTATTAATCCAGAAGCCATGTTTTAAATGTAGGTCAGAGATGTGCTACAACGACATGGACATGTATTTTGAGTGTTCTATTCCGTAATATACTATATATTTGTGTCTGTGACATACATATGAGATTTATATAATATAAACCGTGAGTAGACATCGTTGTCATGAACTGTTAACCACTTAAGTGAGTTTGTAAAGCCGATTTTGTTCCGCCCGAATTTCGGGCGGAAACTGCATCAAAGAATTAGTGCTTCGGAAATGAGAGGTCGCAGTCGGCAAAATCATATCCGATTGAAAAAAGGCCGACCAGCGGCCTCTCATGTTATGGGAGTAACCTGAACTTATCAAACTTCCAGGTCCCTACATTCAGTATGGCAAAGATAAATAATCTTTTTTGTCAATGTTATTGTACAGAAACTGGACATGCATGCACTGGTAGGCTTACAAGTATGAAATAAAAAAAATAATGTACACACTAAAAACAGTGTGCACATTTTCAAAGAGACTAACTCTAAGAAGGATGTTCTAACTCCACTCCAATAAAAAAATATTTGAAAAGGAAATATATACATGTACAATCGAATGCTATCACTTATTTTCGACTAACTGTCTGTAGTCGCAGATGGGATTTTAATAAGCCCGAGTTACCTCTGGCTCCCCGACATATTTCTTCTTCCTTGTATTTGCCTTCTTCAACTGGTTGAAGATACTGCAAAGTTTTGGAGTGTTCATTACATGTGAGAACAGGTTAAAAAGTTAAAATAGATAAAAGTTCCTTGAATTGTTTTATTTATTTATTTGTTTTGACAGATAGATGGCCACACCAGACATCTATCTGTCAAAATGTCTAAGTCTGGTGTCAGAGCCAGAGGAAACTCGGGCTAAGATGTGATTAGGAAGTGTAAAGTTGTGAACAGGTGAGATAAACGATGAATGGGTCGCCACCCTCTCTAAAATAAGTTTACCCCCTCCCCCCTCATCAAATGTTTTGTGTTGTGTGTCTAGCTGCTTTTAGGTTCTACCCAATGTTCATCCATAGATGACCAAAGTAAAGCACATAGTAACTCACTTTTTGACGCTGGTAATGATGAGTGATAAACTCTTCTAAACTTTTTTCGTCAGAATCGTTAGCATCGTTCGGCGTCTGCTTCTTGTCGCTGTCCGCCATTTTCAAACAAATTTCAACTATGCGGAGTTGTTACAATAGTTTCGTACGTATTTTTATAACATGACGTACATTTTTTAATTGATGAAAAATGGACATTTAAATTAATTATCTTGTGTAATTTCTTATTTAATAACATAATTTCAATGAATATGATTGCAATGAAACAAAATTTAACGCAAAATGCACACCGTATTTGGCCTGTTACCAATAACAACAAATATTCGGAACCTTTCTAGCTGTTTTAGAAAATGGGTGGATAAAGTCCGATGCTAATTGGTTTTGCAGGTGCCCGTACAGCGCGCCTCCTATCGGTAGTTGAGCTTAGTTACAAGGTTTTGTAATTACGTCAATGTAAGATTTTGATAATTGGTGTCATATCTATTGTATTATATCCAATTAAAGAAGAACAAAAGACCTAACTACAATGCCAGGGCGTAGAAAAGGCCGAGACGACAGCGACATGGGTTCGGAAAAGGACGAGACGGGGTCTTTTGAGACTTTACGCGATGAAGGAATGTATTTCGTACATGTTCAACTATACCAGAAGGCAGTTGAGAGTTTCACACGGGTACTGATGTATTTTATGTCTTTTCTTTACTTTCTTTTGTGGATTTAAATAATGATTATTAGATTAGGTTTTGGCAAATTGATCGGCTTAGAAGGAACGGCCATTTTGTATTGTGGATATGTATTGCTAAGCCTACTTACTTTGGCTAATAACATAATTAGATTTATGAGTTTGTTCAAAGTCAAAGCTGGATTATCCCAGGTGTTAAAAATGCATAATATGCAATACTTATAAAGCAATGTATTTAAGAAGTCACTTATTAAATGGCAATTCTAATTCATTCTGTAAAATAATTAATAAAAAAATATTAGTCTGAGTTATATCTCTGGCCCTAACACCAGACTAAGGTTAGCCATTTTGACTGGAAGATGTCTGGTGTGGGACATCTACCTGTCAAAATGTATTGGTCTGGTATCAGGGCCAGAGGAAACTCTGTCTTATAGAAATATTGTGTTATATACCATGGGCAGATCTAGATTGACACTACCCAGATAGCACACCGCCGATGGGCCAACGTAGGCATACAAAATTGGCCCAACGGCTTTTTGTCCGTTGCCCCAATGTTGAACCACTGTTGGCAGAACATTCTGTTGGGCCGTTGTCTGAAAATATTGGTGGGCCAACGTTGGGCCACCGTCTGATATTACTAAAATTGTACTCCTGTAACAACGCTCGAACACCCCGCCCGGTATATTTTACATTTCTGTCTGTTTAAAATACGGATTTTAGTGATTTCGTTTTGTATTTCAACCAAACAAGAGTTTCTTTCCCAGTGAATATGCAAATCGGGATCTGGAATTATCCAATCACGATTTTCATCACTCTACATGCCATTATGTCACATGGGCAGATGGTGCGAACAGGACATGTGGCTAAACAACCAGAATTTGAATTGAAGTTATTTAAGGATGTACTCTTCTGAGGTTTCAGTCACGTTCAAGTCTAGTTTTGATCTGGTGTAACGGGTTTTTGTAATATTTAACAAATTAAGATAGGTATAATAGCACACACACATCTGAAAAACATGTAAAAAAACCTAGATGTTTGTTGTGTGTAGAACATTTTTTACAAGAATTTAAAAAAAATGACCAATTTGGCGGCCATTTTGAAAAAGTGTATTTATGTGAATTTCTTGCCTTCACAAAGGGCCAAAATTTCAGCTTTTTTGACACTAGATTGATCACTTAAATTGTCATTGTGTCACCATTGTTAACTGTAGCAGGTTCAATTTTGCTGTACAACTTTATAATGTTCAATATGATTAAAATAATATGCAAAAAGGGGAAAGTTATATATTATTGATATAATTTTTTACATATTAGTGTTACTGAAGCACTTTTGATTTTTGACCTCGAAAAAGGTGAAAAATAACACAAATAATAATGGGACAAAAAAAGAAGCAGACCGACCCCCCCATTTTTGTGGCTGTTTTAGAAAGAGAAACACGTTTTCTTTTGATTCATTGAATACTTAAATAAGTTTAATACAGGATTTTTTTATATCAAGCGTTTAATCTGCAAAAAATGGTAAAAAATGTGCATTTTTTCATTAGAAAATAAGGGGTAGGGGTAACTAAAATCGCATTTCTGAGTAAAATGAATAAGATTATAAATTTTACTTCCATAGTTTCAAAGAAAATAATATTTTTATCAATTCTAAAAACATTCATACATATCTGATAACACACTTGGAAGAAATTGTGTGAATTTGTTCTGCAAATGGGCAAAACCCGAAAATTCACCTAAAATCACATATTGTGTTAAATTGGTATCTTTGACCGATCATAGCACAAAAACAAGCACACGGACATATATTTTTTTTTGCATTTTCTACTATGCCATCATCTCCTTTTTCCAAAAATCAAGATAAGAAAAAAAGTTTAATACAGGAAATTTTTGACTTCTCAGAGGTGTACATCCTTAAAAACGAGTTGTCAATGAAAATAGAATGTACCAGGTAGATCTTATATTATATTCAACTTTATCATTTACACGTTTTCATCCTACTCGTAGATAATTGCAGATACATCAGTAACTTACTTTTGTCAAGACACTGCAACACTTGCCCGCTTCAAATTTCTCCCCCAAAGCTACATTCATAACGAGGCTATACCGGATATCCATTAGACTATGGTTGGATGATCCCGTTATTTCTGACTGTTGGTCAATGGCGAGATGCGATCGTTGGCTATGCAGCTAAACTCCACCGTTGGGCCAACGGCGCGATGCGATCGTTGGCAATGCAGCTTAACTCCGCCATTGGCCCACTGCATAAATTAAATGCGCAGAAATAGCTGATTTCTTTTATTCAGTGACATAAAATTTTGACTAAAAATCTGTTAAGGTTGAATTTATAGTCAATTACAACAATTTTGATATTAATATGAAATATTCAAGGGTTATCCCCGACAATATTTTTGAGCTCAGACATAAACCCAACAAAATTTGCCCATCTTCCTTTACAATTTAATGGAAAAAAATCGATCAAAATCTAAACATAAAATATATAAATTATACATGCTTTATTATATAGACTTTGAAAAGTAATGATAATTCTTATTTCAAAAGAGATTGAAAATGGGATTTAGATGCTTATAAAAGGCCATCGTTTTTTCCAGACTCAAGGTTTACATGTAGGGAGGTAACCTAGTTCAGAAATGAAAATTGGGGCATTTCCGCAAACTTTTTTCTTTTTTAGCCCAATTAAGTTTCTGTGGCCCTGACACCAGACAGACATTTTGACAGATACATTTCTGGTGTGGCCAACATCAGACATCTACCTGTCAAAATGTCAATGTCTAGTGTACTACAGTCAGGGCCAGAGGAAACTTAGTCTAGTATTTTATTTGGTATTCAGGTATCATAAGTTTTGTCAGTTTCCTTCTCTGTATCACACTATTGTAAGATCTTAATTAAAAAGTATTTCATACACCTACCCTTACTATTAATGTTTTCTGCAAAGCTATGTTACAATTTATCACGATACATAATTGTTATTATGGGATATATAATTAGTACATGTACTATATGGGATAGATGTATTCCAGGAATTCAAACATTCCTAATTTAGTTCTTACTGTTGATGATGTTGAATTAAATTATGATTCTAGGCATCTGAGATGAATCCCGAAGACAACGTGGTGCTGGTCACTCGTGCCAAATGTTACCTACAACTGGGTATGGCAGAGAACGCTCTGGCCGACGCTGAACAGGCGCTCAGTCATGACAAAGATTATATTAGGGTGAGTGATGCATGTGTATGAAAATTAGGATTTTGCTTTTTAGGTCACCTGAGCTCTAGCTCAAGTGACCTATTGCTATCCGTTTTGGTCCGTCGTCGTCCGTCGTCCGTCGTCCGTTAACATTTTACATTTCAAACTTAAAGTCAAGTTCTGCTGGGCCGATTGAACTGAAAGTTGGTAGGAATGATCGCCTCATGGTCCTGACAAAGTGTTGTTATTTTTCGGGTCGATCAGAAATCCAATATGGCCGCCACGGCCGCCATTTTGAAAACCTATTTCAAACTTAAAGTCAAGTTCTGCTGGACCGATTGAACTGAAAGTTGGTAGGAATGATCGCCTCATGGTCCTGACAAAGTGTTGTTATTTTTCGGGTCGATCAGAAATCCAATATGGCCGCCACGGCCGCCATTTTGAAAACCTATTTCAAACTTAAAGTCAAGTTCTGCTGGACCGATTGAACTGAAAGTTGGTAGGAATGATCGCCTCATGGTCCTGACAAAGTGTTGTTATTTTTCGGGTCGATCAGAAATCCAATATGGCCGCCACGGCCGCCATTTTGAAAACCTATTTCAAACTTAAAGTCAAGTTCTGCTGGACCGATTGAACTGAAAGTTGGTAGGAATGATCGCCTCATGGTCCTGACAAAGTGTTGTTATTTTTCGGGTCGATCAGAAATCCAATATGGCCGCCACGGCCGCCATTTTGAAAACCTATTTCAAACTTAAAGTCAAGTTCTGCTGGACCGATTGAACTGAAAGTTGGTAGGAATGATCGCCTCATGGTCCTGACAAAGTGTTGTTATTTTTCGGGTCGATCAGAAATCCAATATGGCCGCCACGGCCGCCATTTTGAAAACCTATTTCAAACTTAAAGTCAAGTTCTGCTGGACCGATTGAACTGAAAGTTGGTAGGAATGATCGCCTCATGGTCCTGACAAAGTGTTGTTATTTTTCGGGTCGATCAGAAATCCAATATGGCCGCCACGGCCGCCATTTTGAAAACCTATTTCAAACTTAAAGTCAAGTTCTGCTGGACCGATTGAACTGAAAGTTGGTAGGAATGATCGCCTCATGGTCCTGACAAAGTGTTGTTATTTTTCGGGTCGATCAGAAATCCAATATGGCCGCCACGGCCGCCATTTTGAAAACCTATTTCAAACTTAAAGTCAAGTTCTGCTGGACCGATTGAACTGAAAGTTGGTAGGAATGATCGTCTCATGGTCCTGACAAAGTGTTGTTATTTTTCGGGTCGATCAGAAATCCAATATGGCCGCCACAGCCACCATTTTGAAAACCTATTTCAAACTTAAAGTCAAGTTCTGCTGGACCGATTGAACTGAAAGTTGGTAGGAATGATCGCCTCATGGTCCTGACAAAGTGTTGTTATTTTTTGGGTCGATCAGAAATCCAATATGGCCACCACGGCCGCCATTTTGAAAACCTATTTCAAACTTAAAGTCAAGTTCTGCTGGACCGATTGAACTTAAAGTTTGTAGGAATGATCGACTCATGGTCCTGACAAAGTGTTGTTATTTTTCAGGTCAATCATAAATCCAATATGGCCGCCACGGCCACCATTTTGAAAACATATTTCAAACTTAAAGTCAAGTTCTGCTAGGCCGATTGAACTGAAACTTTGTAGGAATGATTGACTCATGGTCCTGACAAAGTGTTGTTATTTTTCAGGTCGATCAGAAATCCAATATGGCCACCACAGCTGCCATTTTGGTAAACTATTTCAAACTTAAAGTAAAGATCTACTTGGCCGATTGAACTGAAACTTTGTAGGAATGATCGAATCATGGTCCTGACAAAGTGTTGTTATTTTTCGGGTCAATCAGAAATACAATTTGGCTGCCATGGCCGCTATTTTGCTACTAAGTTCTAATAGGCCGATCTCACTTAAAATTGGTCTAGGAATGATCAGCTCATGGTCCTGACAAAGTTAAGTTAACATTATACTATTTTTTACTCAAATTGGTACATATTTCAAAAACAAAAATAAATACTGTAGACTCAGGTGACCGTTTAGGCCCATGGGCCTCTTGTTTAAGTTAAAACATGTTCATAATTAAACCTTCAAAGTTGTTTTTGGAAATTCAAACATTTCAGAAATATTTTAGAATCTTTTTAAAATTAATTTTTTAAAATGTCAACTTTTCTGTGAATCAGCAAAAAAAGGTGCAGATATTTGCATGAATATGGTGGATGCTTAGAAATTAAATTGAATGCAGTAATTTATGATCTATAGTTGAAAATTGTCCTATCAGAGAAATTCTTCTACAAATCTAAGAAAATTGGGGGTTTGCAAATATAATATAGATAGACTTAAGATGAAATGCTTAATTGTATTGTTTAATGTCAATCAAAATGTCTTTTCTACTTTAATTAATTCTGATGCTTTACCAGAAGTAAAAGAAAAAAATGTATAAATCAACTGTTTGTAAGTCTGGCAATAATGAACATTTTGGCAAAAAATGGGCTTTTATTTTCAAATTTGGGAAGGGGTCTATTTAACATCCTTATAAAGGGGAGATAAGAATGTGTTGTAATCATGACGACCTATAGCTAATTGGCAAACTTTCTATTTCAAATTTAGGGTTTGTTGATGAAAGCGGAGGCCTTGTACCAGTTAGGGCACTTCGAGACCGCACTGGTGTTCTTCCATCGAGGTCACAAGCTGCGACAGGAGCTGGGAGAGTTCCGACTGGGCATACAGAAAGCACAAGAAGCCATAAACAACAGCATAGGAGGTGAGTTATTAAACCATAACTGCCTTTTTTACCTTTTTGTTACATCGTGAAATGAATTTTTCATAATTGACTTGTCATTTATATGGTAGAGGCTGATTTGCTTTCAAAAAATTTCTGTGTGAATATATTCATATAATTTTTGATACAGAGTTTCACATTAATCTATTTGATTATCATATATATATGTATGTTCGTTACTTAAATATCAGAATATTAAATTGACACCGTTGATAATGGTAAAAGTTCTTACATATTTCATATTGACGTCTTCTGTGATTATTACAGGTCCTTCTTCGGTGAAACTTGACACAACAGGCGACTTGACCTTCTTTGATAAACAAGAAAATGTAAGCATTGGCTATTTGTTTTATTATTGCTTTATAATTAGGTATACATCATTTTTAATTTAAATCTGTCATAATTTCATCATGGATAATATTTATTCACTATGTGACGTTTATATAGTGGTTTTATTGCAGTTGATATTGAAAATAATTGTGAAAGTATTGAAAATGCATTGTGTTATAAATATTGTTGTTTTCCTATACTTTGTTCCTGACATATATATATTAGAAATATTGTAGATGTTTTTTCGCACAGACATTATCTAATCCCATAGTAGATTGCACTTTCAGTTATGTATATATATTCTTTATACATGTACTTTCCGTGTATATAAAAAAACTCCTACATTCAGCATATTCAAAACATGACACTTTCATTTTATGACAGATGAAAATTTTCACTATGTTCATTAAACACACTGAAAATCAATGAAAAAGAAGAAAAAGTTACATAAATTTGAGACAACAATAACAGCATTTTTTTATAATTTATATACATTAAATATAAAAAAATAATCTGATTTTAATGGAAATGTTAAGAAATGATTAAATTAAAAACTGAATTGGATAAAAAAAACACCTGACAAATAAAACTATTTAACCTTAAATCGTGACTTTATTTTAATTTTAATTTCGGATTACAGGAAATTTTTAATAGTACTTAACTAAACAAACAATACCCATGCATTCTGCTAGAAACTAAATAAAAGAAAAAATAGAAAAGAAAACCTAAGTTTGAATATTTTCTAACAAACTAGGAGAAAGTAATGTAATGATAATGTTAATATAGCGCCCCATTATAATTTGTAAAATTACTCTAAAGCACTTTATCATCTAACAAACTAGGAGAAAGTAATGTAATGATAATGTTAATATAGCGCCCCATTATAATTTGTAAAATTACTCTAAAGCACTTTATCACATATGGATAATAGTATTTGTTATAATTGTTCAACAAAAAAATCTTACAATCACCATTATACATCTATGTATAATAAAGAAAGTGTATATTATTTATGCATTGACTGAAAACATGAACACTGTACAGATCTAAATCATGTACAATATGTAGGGAAACAGTAAGACAATACAGTTTGTCAAAATATTAATAATACATTTGTGTAATTCTCTTATTTTAGTGGCTGAAAGCGGTAATTTTTTTACTTACAAACATTTTAAGAACTCGGATTGCTTTGGTGAAATTTATAACTAATGGTGTGATACATTTTATTTAACATTGTCGGCATATATTTGAGTATTGTATGATTTTATTATTTCATAAATAATATTCCCAGATATGCCTCATTGCAATTGAATGTGTATGGATGGGGAACAATAGAATGTTTACAAAATTCGGCGTTGATTTCAATGAAATTTATTCTTATCTTTCCTTCAAAATAACCATTTATGTTAAAATATATGTCAAGTTATATAACATATTATTAAACATTTGTGAAATTTTCCATGGATGTAAATTAAAGAAATCTAGAAATTGATGAATAAAATCATGTATTTTACATCAAGACATTTATGGATCATACATATCTTTGGAAATCATCTCTATATCAGAGGACTCGGTGATAAAATATCTTTAACCCTTTTACCACTGTAGACCATAACAGACTTGAGCTCACCCATATCAATGCGTGGAAGAGTCTACTTCAGTTACATAGGGGTGAAAGGGTTAAGTAGTGTTTCAAATGTATCATACATATGATCTAAACAGTTGTTAAACTAATGGCGTGATTGTTTTTTGGCATTTCAACAATTAATTTATATATATTTTTCAATATTTCTTGAATTGATATGTGCGCGTGTGATATGGTCGAGATAAAGGTGTAGTCCTAACATTAATATGTGAATGGATATTTTTACCAAAGATTTTTTTTTATGAATTCAAGAAAGCAGCCGAGGAAGTTATAGTGAAACGAAAGGTGATATTTAGAATTTGGAGTGATTTTTTTCATTATACTTGATTACAGGATTTATATATATATATATATATATCTATGTGATTTTTCTATATGTATTTTTTTTCTGAATTTAAAACTTCTATTTCATGAAGTATGCACCTCATGAAGACCTGTTTCCAGTAAAGGAGGTGATATATTGTGTTTTTAAGTCATCAGTTTTACTTAATAATTAATTAATTAAATTATAAAACCCTTACCAACTTAATTAAGATTAACACACCAATCTGTACCTAGAAAAAGCTACTGGAACGAATTGTAGAATAATTGTATTCAATTTTTAGCCAGTTATTGAAGCAGAACCAACGTCGGAAGATGAAAACAATAAGGTATATGTTGTAACGTTGACACAAAATGTTGTTTTGTGTTTTAACTGTCAACAAAGCTTCTTTTCACAAACAACCTGTTATATCTTTAGACTCATATGTATATCTATACACAATGATTATACAGCATGACTAGAAATGGCTATTCTCAGTCTTTGAATGTTTAGATATGTCTATAAATTCATCGTTTAAATTAATTAGTCATTTAGTTTTCTTATTTGATAACTAATAGTACAGTATAGTTTCTTTTTTATCACAATGAAATCTAAAAAAAAAAATGAAATGAAATCCAGATTAATTTTTATTCCTGCATTAAGTTAATCTGGTCAGGGTATATCTCTGTCTGTCAAACTTTTCTTCGTAATTGTTGTCATTTGAAATACTTTTTATATGTATTTGTAACTCTAATAAATAAAAAGTGAGGTGAGTTATTCAAGTCTATTAATTATAACCTCTCGTTAAATTTACAGATTTTTTTATAGACAAGTAATATAGTAAAATATATGTATGTTACAGAATATTGAGATCTTAATACGACGGAAGCTTATTAAGTCAACGTCAAATTTAAGTCTTAATACAATTTGAGATTATTTAATTTTTGTCGAGTGCTTTTAGATCAGGGTGCATGTGATAGTCCTTGATAATAATGCTACAAAGAGTTAATTACTACTGAGTATAGAACAGCGCTTTCTGACAAAAACTTACTAGCATTATTTTAACCTCGGAATGAACAGAGTACTTTTATAATAGATTGCTTTATAAATCTGACAGTCACAAACTTGCATGAAAACGTCTTTTATGAACTTAATTGACACTATAACGATCAGAGGTACCTATGATGTCACACTTGTCTGCCTCTATGATGTCACATTGTCAACAAACTCTCTTTACTATTACTCTCAGTTCAGTTTCTTCATGTTGTCATATAGTTCAAAGTCTAGTTTTTGAACATTTTAAAGTATGAGAGATGTAAAGTTGGACTTTTCCTTATTTTCGTAATTTTCAAAATGCAAAATTTAAGTATTTTGTTTAGAAAGTTCAAAATAATTGATATTATCAAACAATTAAAACTTCTTTTTACAATTAGATTGGTACAGAAATTTTACTAAATTTATCATTATTAAGTTGACTATTCTTAATACAACCAAGTCTTGGACTTAGGTGTTGAAAGCCTTGTTATCTTAACGATTTATTAATACATATTTCAATAATGTAATTTTTGAGACATTTATGAAAAAAATATCAAAATGTCTTTTGATAGTTATTTGGAATCCATTTAAATCAAATCATAGTATTTGATATCAATATATTTTGAAAAAGTAAAGATAAAGTTTTTCAGTTAAGTTCTTGTTAAGCTAATGAGCTTATGCTCAACTGAACCTTCTTTTGAATAGATGATGTTTTTCTCAATATAAATCTATTTTTCTTTTTTGACTTTCTCTGCATTGCAGCTGCCAAAAAAATGCACACAATTTTTAAGCGTCACACCAACTGTTTCTTACAATTGTACATATTGTGGCACTTTTATTCATACATCTTTACTTTTTTAGTATAAGAGTTCGTAAAATACCATCATTAGTCTGTTAACATGATACATTTATGAAGTCTGATGAAGAGGACCTACAGGTCTTGTATCAGAAAAAAAAAATGTAATTAAGTCGTTTTGATGGTTTATTTCATTGGTTTGTTATGAGATATCATATATGTACCTGTATCCATATTTGATTATTTTTTTCAGCTATTATGATAAAATAATAAAAATCTCTTTCAGGACTGGAACAGATGCAGTAAATGTGTTTGAATATGAAAATTATTCAAATGTTTTAAATGTGTTTCATTCCTCGGATTTATGTAATAAGACAATTAATTTATACAATGTCTTGCTTTTCCTGTGGGAAGCTGAATTATTCACATGTTTGAGTAAGATTTTTTTCATTTCCTGGTACAGGGTATTTCATTTCCTGGGATAATGTAATAATAAGACAACTGTAGAATGTCTTGGTATTACTGAGCCAGGTAACACACCATCCCTAATCAAGAAGCAATAAATACATGAATTTAAAAGTAAAAGAGTTAAATATGTTAGTTGATGTAATAGATGTACTAAGAGTTCATTTTCATCACAATTCTTCTGCTATGTCCCATTATAGGATCACAGACGGAAGGTGAGGGAGTTACGATCAATATCTATTTCAATTATTTCTTGTTTCCGAAATCTTCTTGAAATGATTTCTTTTCACTTGTTTGATTTATTTTTATCTTTAGAGTCTGGCGTGGAATTTTACCGCATTGAGTGCATTATGTCATCAATGAAACTTACAGATTTTTAGAAAAAAAAACATTTCCGTATCTTTTAACATTTCAAATTTTTCCATTAATTAAGGGTGTCGGAATACAGTAAAGACTGTTATTTAGTCAATTAATCCTCACACTTCTCCCTGTTAACACAGCTCTGTATAAAACTGTTGTAGTTCACACTTTAAAGAAAAGATAAAAATTCAATTAATTACGAATAAAACAAAAAACAGACATCGGTACATTATTGTCTCTTAGAGAAATAACTATATATATCTCGGTGTACACTTTACTAACCTCATATTTAAGAAGATAATCAACTTTCAATTACAGAATTATATTTATTTCATATTCAGGATTATTAACATTATGTTAATTTTTTATTTTTATGTTTAACGTCAATACATGTTGATTTTTATCTGAACAACATCCATTTAATAGCAGCACCTTAATAGTTGGTTTGGTTGCACAAGTTCATTTTGCACACATCAATTATCATTCTGAATAATTTGTTAAAATATTAACTCTCAAGATTTTTTCTAAATTATACGTTTGCAAATATGACTATCATACTTTTAGATTTATCGAGACTTTGATCTGAAAAAAATGAACGTATTGATAATAATTTTGGATGCTACTGAAATTTCCTGTTAATGTCACTTTGCTTAATATAACTTCTGTTAATATCATGTTTTTTATCAGCAATTTTGTGTTCTACACAGATTCTGTGTAATTGACCATGTCTTGTCATCAAGTGATTTGACCTGAATCTGGACTCTACAGTCCTTATATTACCAGTTACCTATCTAACATCCCATATTTAAATTAGTGAAGTTTTAATTAAACCTTTTATTTCCACAAAAACTTTTCTTATTATGGCTGAGAGGGTCCTAAAGAAAATCGATCAAGCAAATGTGTTATTGTCTTTCATGAATTACGTTTGTTAAATTTACTTAAAGGTGTATGAAATTGTCTTAACCCTTTCACCCCTATGTAACTTTAGTAGACTCTACCATGCATTGATCTGGATGAGTGCATTATGGTCTACAGTGGTGAAAGGGTTTAAGGTCGTATTTCATATGTTCAAAAAACTACTGTACACTTTAAGATGATACAGTTCTAAAAATAGTTTCTTTTCACAGAAAAAAAAATGCATTGTTCTTTTAATTTCATATTTCTCTTTTATTGGTCATTTCTAACAACACATGACATAAAGAGGCCTACACTCTTATGCCTAAATATCAAGGATTTTTTTAATAATTATTAAATATAACTGTATTACGTTTGTATCATGTATCAAAACAAATTTACTTCATTTGTCACTGAATGTATTTTGTGTTTATTTTTGAATTTTGAAATATTACTTTTATAGAAATCTTCTAAAAAGAAAGGGAAAGGGAAAAAAGAGGGTAAAAAAGATGGGAAAAAGGACAGTAAGAAAGATCATAAAAGGGGGGCCAAAGGCTCCAAGGGATCGAAAGTGAGGCTTAAGTGTTGAAACGTCACGTACCTTTGTTGTCGAAGTTTGTTTGAGCATCGATTGAACTGGTGGAAATCACTTCCCAATCAAGCATTGTTATGCATCAGAATCTGCTTTCACGAAGCCTTCAGTGATAACTTGTACAGTTTATGTCATTTCATAAAGGAGTAGACACAGTAAGGAGAAATTTTTGCCTCGAGGTAAAATATTAGAGATTTTATATCAAAACAACTGTCTTTTAACTTATTCTCAACTAAAATTATACAAAATTTTATTTTGATAAGAGTTAGTTAAACTTTTTTATAACGATATTGATTTATTTTCGTACGAAGTTTTTTTGTGATCTGTTACTGGATAAGTTAAATTAAATTTATAGTAATTTAATTTTGGTCAAGAATGAAAAATCTCAAAACATTTTATTTTACCTTCTGGGGCATAAATGGCTGAATTACTTCCCAATGTCTGTCTTTGTATAAAAGTGCCTGGGATATATTAGTAAATTGATGCATGTGTAAGGAGTAATTTTGAGCTTGTGTGGAATTCTGATCCGCAATCGGGGCACATTTGTAAAGGAAAGTCTCATGTAGTAATTTGTCGTTGCATGTATTAGTGTCAAAGAAAGAGAATGATGAATTGAGACTGTTCACTAAAGATTTTAAAAGCACCCAACTGTTAATAGGAAACCATGTGACATTTTCAGCTATCACCTGTTTCAAATAAAATTTAAATTGACTGATTGTCACCCTGAAAATGTTTGGAAATCCTTTATAATTGTCTTATCTTGGATAGCAAGCTTTAAATTAGTTAGCCTAGCTAGCTTATCATTATAATTTATGGTGAAATTTAAATCAGTGATATTTTCATAGTTATCAAAATTGAAAACAAGATATATACATACATTTTCTTCGGTTAAAAATCATAACCCTCATATACACATAAACAATATTATTTCTTTACATACCAAATTGATTTTTAAAATCTGATGGAACATATCATTGCCACCCTCCCCTAATCCCCTAATGTGTATGGTGTAATGATACTGCATAGTTGTTTATGTTTGAGAGCTTTTTCTGAGGGGGGGGGGGGAGTTAAAGCTGAATCATAGATGTTCTGTCTTTTATGAATTTCAGCCATTAGAATAAATAAAAAAGATAAAAAAGTGCGGTTAAGGTTGTAAAGGTTTTTTCAATCTCCATGTGATGAACATAATAATATCTAACAAATAACTTCATTTACTTTTTAATACCATTAAGATAAACAACGCCAGTTATCTTGCTTCTCACGATTGTCTTTTGTCTGCATTTTTGAATTTGTATGGTCGCTGGTAACATTAACTCATTCACCCCTGAAATTTTATAATGCACTACTCCAACCTTTGAATTGGAAGAGTTCAAATGTGTCTTCAGGAGGGTGAATGAGTTAAGACTCTTCGTCGGTACATCAATCTATTGTCAGTACAATTTCAGACTACATTGTATATACTTGTGTCACAGAAAATGAAATGTTGTTTCACAAATATGTTGTGTTTCAGCTCACAGTGGTTGGTTCAGCCGTTCAATGGAACAAATATAGTGTTTAATTATATTTAATAGAGCTGCAGGATGCAGTTTCATTGTAAAACTGTAGACAAATTGCATGCAATTATTTCTGATAATCATCCATATACTTATATAGTTATCTATCTATCTGTAGACAGATGCTTTAACTGATCATGATGATTTATTTCGAATATATTAAAAACATGAAAAAAAAAAAAAAAAAAATCTTGTACGAAATGTTATTCTGATAAGAGCATATGCAATTTAAAGATAAAAAAAATATTTAAAAGTTTAAAAGTTTTTCTTTTTCCATGATCGTTTAAAAAACCATAAAAAGCAGTTTTGCTTCGATGTTTTGCCACTGGCAAGAAATATGTTATAAATATTTGTAATAGATTGAGTATTTCAAATGTTGTGTAATTCATATTATTAAATATTATTTATGACAAATATTGATATTAATACCTGTAGCAAATTCTTTCTTTTTAGTCTAAGAAGCCCCCAGCAAAAACCTACGGTAAGCCAGGGGCACAAAAAGCCACACAGAAAGATAGGGAGCGCCCAAAGAGTGCCGCGGACACCAAAACTATCAAACAACTGCTGGAAGAACTGTATTCCGACAAGACTTACCTAGAAAAACTACTTAACGACGAAAGTAAGTCGAGATGGCAACTTCAAGTAGGCCCCGGGTATACTTATATAGCTAGCTGTTTCATGCAGTTCAATGTCCTCTTTTAAGTAAGTCAAAATGACTGATCAAGTGCTTCAAGTAGGTTAAACTAGTAGCTTGTATAGTAATGGCTAGTACATGTATTTGATATTAAAACTATTAACCCTTGAACGTTTGATAAAATTTGACATTCTTATAGTCAGAGAAAAAAAACCAGATGCATGTTTGTTTGGCTGTGAATCAGGGGAGGTAATCCATTGAGTTTTTAATCTCTTGATTGAAGACGGTACATGAATCCAATTAGTCAAATTGATGAGGAATTCAACATGCCTTTTAAAATAGGATTACAACATTGCTATCATGCATGCAGCTTGTTATGAAAGATATCAAACAATTTGTAAAATAAGTGCAATTAAAAAACCCAGAATGGTGATACAATTAATATGATATTTAATAATGTTACAAAATGCATGTAGGTGGGTTTTCCTTCTCTCTCAGTTCTATACCTGGGTATGTGCCAGTAATGAATTTTACGTTATTATCCCCCGCAGACTTGACAGCAGGCAGATCGTACATGGAGCGTGAGATTAAGGGACATATATGTGACGGACTGGAATACCTCAACAATCGGGCGGACTTTTGGCGACAGCAGAAACCCATGTATGCCCGTAAGCGAGACAGGTTAAAGATGCGTCGGAGCGGAAAGTCCCGCCCAAGGGATGCAGTTCACTTCATCATGCAGAACCTTGAGGATATAGATGAAGGTGATGTCTCTTTTTTTCAAATTTTATTTGAACAGTGATTGAACTTTAGGGTAGACCCATAGACAATCATGATAATAATAATAATAAAAATAATTTGAGATTCTTATATACCGCTTGATCACAAGCTAGTTCGTAGGTCGTCTCAAAGCGGTTCACAAATTATTACGATGAAAATCTCTCTAGGTCTATGGGAGTCATTCACCTCCTAGACCAAATTGTCTGTGAAGTTATTCATTTCTTGTGGTGTTTATGATTCAGTGATAAATCTGGTAGGGAGGGGTAACAATTTTCCATTAAGTTACTTTTTTTCTTTATACATTTTTTTCCTGAATTTCATTATATCAATGAAGCACTAGATATATGGCAAGGTCTGGTCTATACAAATTACAGTAGGTCTTTGAGAAATCCATATTTGATATATACTTATAGTCTATGGTTTGTAATTCAAAGTTCTAAGATTAACTGAAGGGAATACATTTTTATGAAACACTTTGATGTCATAATGCAACTATGACTTTCCCGACCGATACAAAATTTGGTGAAAGACGTCATAATTCAAGTTTAATTTCTCTGATTGAGAATAAAAGTTGATGAAAGACATAATGTCATAATGCAAATACTGTATGACTTCTCTGACTGTGATGAAATTTGGCAATGATTTTTAGGTCAATATGATGCAAATGTGACATCAAAACGTTAGTGTTTGTATATCCGAATAGACTACATTTATAATTCTGAATAGGCATGACAAAGAATTTGAAGTGCCTACTTATCATCAGGTATAACCTACCGTCTGGGGCTTCGGTTATGTAATTCTTGTGAAAATATGCTGTTGTGTATTAATAATAATATACAACATTTGATATAGCGCCCTAGCTATCTAGCTAACATAAGCCACTCTAAAGCGCTTTACAGTACATAGATATACAATTTTATACAGTCAATACAATTAGCATATATATTAATCAATTCAATATTGACGAATCCGCAGGAGCTGCCTTATCAGGTGCTAACTACTAGTCCTATGCCACCTGGCTAATATCTCCCCATGTGTGTATGCCTGTGTGTGTGCTGGAGATGTATTGTATTCTGTTTGTAGTGGAACCGTGCTTCCAACGGTATCATTTATAGTGCCACCTCACTTGAATGCTACAGCACAGATACCGCAACACCCACCACAGACCATTGTATACTCCAACTGGGTTGTTGGAGTTGTGTGGGCAGTATGTAGTTCATCTCAATCAAAATATTTCAAGATGCATGTTAATTTTGCTGATTGTTCTATCTGATTGTCATCCTTGATACTCCAGGTGTTACGCTCAGCTACGTCCTCTGCACCCCTGGAATATGTCATCATAAGCAAAATTGAAGGCACATGGCTAGCTATTTGATTGGTCTTATAGGTAAAAAAAACACCTGACCAATTGCTAATTAGGTTGATACCTGTCCTTTGAATATTACGGAGGAGCGACACCCAAATTTAAAGCCATTCAATTTTACCGTTTGGTGACCATGGGATTATTCACCACTGAAATTTCATTATGAACCATTCCAATCTTTGAATTAGAAGAGTTCAAATGTGTCTTCAGGGGTGAATGTACATCAAATGATCAAACTAGTCTTCATTTATCTCATCTACAAGGTGGCGCAAACTAAGCTTTTGTTTTTGGTATGACATATTCCATTAAGGTGTGCATAGAAAGAAAGTGAGCATAATCCCTGGAGTATTGAGGACAATGCCAGAGACACGGAGAGCTTAATTGTTCGTAAATCCATGCAGTATTGACGATCGACCTGTGTAAACTGACACTTTGTGAGTTTGTATGATATAAATATTTGGTGTTTTTTTATATATTTTTGTAGCACAAGCTGATGGTCGCTATGAAGCTAGTCTGAACATAGCAAAGAAACTGATGAAAACTGTGAAAGATAAGCCCGAGGAGGAATTGGCCAATAAGTGGGAGATTATCGCTAACATTCACAGCCAAATGGGAAACGCCTACCTGGAGATGAGCAAATACACACCTGCAATTGAAAACCATGAACAGGACTTGGATATAGCTGAGAGCAAGTACGCATTGTTGTCACTCCTGCAGTAGTTTTGCTAACAAGA
The DNA here is from genome assembly GCF_002113885.1 of Mizuhopecten yessoensis. Classification (NCBI taxonomy): domain Eukaryota; kingdom Metazoa; phylum Mollusca; class Bivalvia; order Pectinida; family Pectinidae; genus Mizuhopecten; species Mizuhopecten yessoensis. Next base: position 1,044,195 of record NW_018405627.1, read on the forward strand.
GAATAAAGTGATCTCTGAATTTGATATCGCATTAGTTGACGGAGACAAAACTGGAATCTTGCACCACCACGTCGGTGAAGATCATAATCTTATATTTCTATACAAGGCGATGTATTCATTTGAATTTGCTCAAGCCAAAATGTCCTCTTGCCCTGATAGATGTCTGGTATGAGGCCAGGGCACACTTCTATCTGAAAACTTGGAATTCTCCGACACCGTTTGGTATCAGAGAGTTTTGAGGTGATGACAATATTGATCTATTATCAGTGTTCTCCCCAGGCTGATTTTGCAGCATGGCACCATGCTCCTACAATTTGTTGCCATGCTGCTATCCTAGATCATCTCTGCTATATATTCATAGTAAATCTAAAGTTACCATGCTGCTTTGATTTTACATAGAGTGCTGCTTTAACAGAAATATTGAAATACCATGCTTCTTTCAAAACATTCTGGGGAGAATTAACACTGTACTATGACGCAACACATACTTCACATATATCCATAATTTGGTTATTTATTTATCCAAAACCACCTTTATTATCACCAACAGCTGCTATATTCCGCCAGTAGGGTTTTCAATCTTTCAAAATGTCCAACCAGAGCGATACCATTTTGTAGGTTAAGCAAATTACAAGGGCGTGACTAATCAACAAACCGCACTTATTGGGACAAAAAATAGAATATATTATATACATAAAGATGATTTCCGGACGGCCTCTTTTTGCTTAAGAGTCTTTAACTCTGGCTAAAGTTGCCTTTGTGATTGGTAAATAAAGTTTGACAAACATTTTCGAGTTTAGAGCATTGCGCCACATGTTTTGTGCACAAGCTTCGTTATATATATTACAGTGGACTAGAAGATGCTAAGTCCCGAGCGCTCGACAACATTGGACGAGTTCATGCAAGGAGAGGTGACTTTGAGAAAGCCATAAAAGTGTGAGTATATAGACATTCTAAACCCTTTCACCTCTGTAGACCATATGGACTCATCCATATCCATGCATGGTAGAGTCTACTAAAGTTACATAGGGGTGAAAGGGTTAATTCAAACTAAAAATACGATATTGTTCAACATTTCTCAAAGCTGTATTATATCATCTGTATTGAAATTAATTAACGAAGATTAATTTGAACCGTTCCATAAAATTGGACTAAATTGTTTTAACTTTGTTTTAAATATATATATAACATAATAATCCCCATTTTTAAGGTTAAATCAAGTCTGATTGTAAATTCTAGAGACTGGCCAGTAGAATTTCAATCTATTCAAACAATTAAATATATCTAATAATTACACATATGACTTTGTTTACCATAGAACAGTTAAAACTTGAAAAGTCTATGAAATATTTTATCTAACAAATGATAAGTTATAGATATATAGTCAGTTTGATCGCAGCGTTCAAATATAAGAGAGAGAGAGAGAGAGAGAGAGAGAGAGAGAGAGAGAGAGAGAGAGAGAGAGAAAACCCAGAAAGTATATGTAATTCCCATCATAATTGACTGTATGTCTTTTTGTAGCACAAAAGGTGATTATTTCAGCATTTTCAACCAATGTCTTATCATAACTAATTACAGCAAAATAGATCTAAAATATGAGATCAAGAAAGTACAGTAGTTAAAGGGAGATAACTCCATAACATGCACAACATGAAATGTAGAATATGGCCTTGGTACCAATCTCATTTCTTCATTTAAACAATAAGTACTGACAAAAATGAGAACTGAAAATGGTCATTTATTATAAACCTTATTTTATATTTTTTTGCATTTACAATATTATATAAAGCATTATACATAATTATTGAAATTTGATTTATAAGTAAAATATAGAAGTCCATCTTCAGAATCCAGAATCATTTGATGCTATTCTGTCTAAGAATGTAATAAGTTAAAGGTCAATGTGACTCGGAGGTCATTGTTGTTCAAAAGGTCAATGCTATCAAAAGGTCAATATGACTTTGAAAAATATAACTATTATTCTGTCTGCATTCATCCTCGATATCCAGGGGTTACGCTCACTTTCGCTCTCTACACCCTTGGAATATGTCATAGCAAAATTGATGGCACAAAGATAGCTGTTTGATTGCTCTCGGGTAAAATAACCAGACCAAGCGCTAGGCTGATACATGTCCTTTGAAGATTACAAAGGAGAGACGCCCGACCTCAAAGCCAGTCAATTTGTACCGTTACGTGACCGCGAGATTCGTTTGATGTACATCAAAGGAACGGACAAGTCTTCTTGTCTCATCCACAAGGTGGCGCACACTGAGCCTTCAATTTCGCTATGACATACTCCTGGGGTGTAGAGAGCAAAAGTAAGCAGAACCCCTGGATATCGAGGATGGTCTGCATTAATATGTAAAGATATAAATTATTGAAACCAACGTGGATAAATTTTGAAAACGTCCTGGTCTGTGTTCAGTATGAGACTTGTATCTATCCTTACCTCAAGATCAAGGTCACCTATAAATAGAAATAGCTTTTTGTTGAGCTTCATATCAATACAAAGATAATTTGGACTTTGAATTAATTGCATGGTTTTTATACGCCCGTCAAATTTGACGGAAGTATATTATGGTATGGGGTTGTCCGTCCGTCCGGCATAAACTCTTGTTTGTCCGGCAATCACCTCCTACATTTTTCAACCGATCTCTTTGAAACTTGGTATACATTATAATCATTATGAGGTTGTGTCTCCCTCAAAAGAATTTTGATTCAACCATTTTTTCATTTCAGTATTTGATTTTTTGTCCAGAGATTTTCTCCTACATTTTTTATAGCATGTCAGCTAACCACTCTTAGAATGATGCAGAGAGATCTTATTTCAATGTAAGAAAGTATATAACACTATATGGCATTTGATGGGCGTATATTGTTCCACCCCGTGGTACTCTTGCTCAATCTAATTAATTATTGTGTGTCCAAATATATCAAATGAAGTTGACAACTTATGTAGTATTTTCCAACATTAATGTCAGAGAGATGTTTTTTTACGTTTATTAGCTGGGAGAAGAAATTGCCCCTCAGCAAATCTCCGCTAGAGAAAACGTGGCTGTTCCATGAGATTGGACGATGTCATCTGGAGAATGAACAGTTTGATAAAGCTAAAGAGTACGGAGAGAAGTCTCTAACAGCAGCGAAGGAGGCTGATGACGACGGTTGGCAGCTTCATGCTACCGTCCTGGTGGCACAAGCCGAGGGTATGTGGTGTAGTTTTTAATCTTCAACCCTTCTCTAGGCAAGAATGTAAGATTTATTTTATCTAAGAATGACATTGACAAAAGTGGTAAGATTATGCGCCCTGGTGGCACAGTCTGAGGGTAGGTGGTGTAGTTTTTAATCGTTGACCCTTCTATAGGCAAGAATGTAAGATTTATTTTATCCAAAAATGACATTGACAAAAGTGGTAAGATTATGCGCCCTGGTGGCACAGTCTGAGGGTAGGTGGTGTAGTTTTTAATCGTTAACCCTTCTATAGGCAAGAATGTAAGATTGATTTTATCTAAAAATGACATTGACAAAAATGGTAAGATTATGCGTCCCGGTGGCACAGTCTGAGGGTAGGTGGTGTAGTTTTTAATCGTTACCCCTTCTATAGGCAAGAATGTAAGATTTACTTTATCTAAAAATGACATTGACAAAAGTGGAAAGATTATGCGTCCTGGTGGCACAGTCCAAGGGTATGTGGTGTAGTTTTTAATCTTCACCCCTTCTATAGGCAAGAATGTAGATTGATTTTATCTAAAAATGACATTGACAAAAATGGTAGGATTATGCGTCCTGGTGGCACAGTCTGAGTGTAGGTGGTGTAGTTTTTAATCGTTAACCCTTCTATAGGCAAGAATGTAAGATTATTTTATCTAAAAATGACATTGACAAAAATGGTAAGATTATACGTCCTGGTGGCACAGTTCGAGGGTATGTGGTGTAGTTTTTAATCTTCACCCCTTCTATAGGCAAGAATGTAAGATTTACTTTATCTAAAAATGACATTGACAAAAGTGGTAAGATTATGCGTCCTGGTGGCACAGTCTGAGGGTAGGTGGTGTAGTTTTTAATCGTTAACCCTTCTATAGGCAAGAATGTAAGATTTAATTTATCTAAAAATGACATTGACAAAAATGGTAAGATTATGCGTCCTGGTGGCACAGTCTGAGGGTATGGGGTGTAGTTTTTAATCTTTAATCCTTCTATAGGCAAGAATGTAAGATTTATTTTATCTAAAAATGACATTGACAAAAATGGTAAGATTATACGTCCTGGTGGCACAGTCCGAGGGTATGTGGTGTAGTTTTTAATCTTCAACCCTTCTATAGGCAAGTATGTAAGATTTAATTTATCTAAAAATGACATTGACAAAAATGGTAAGATTATATTTAACACATAACATTTACAATTTGAAGAAAAAAACTGAAAACACATTTATATGTTTTTTCAGCTGCCTCTTAGTATATAGGTAAACACCAAAGTACTCCTCCCTTCATAGTATTGTCAATCCCTGCAGTGAAAAGTAGTTCAAATTTTTGTTTTAATAATGAACAGTTTTAAATGCAATGAAACTAAAAATGACAAACAGTTAAAATTCATTAAATAGCAAAAACATAAAAAAAATTATCAGAAAGAAATGCAGTTTATAAAGTTCACAATTTTGACCAATCACAGCACTTTTAGGTTTTTCTTACACATGGCCGTATGACATCCCGGCAGTAAAATGGGTCAGTTATGTGATAAATATAGTTTCCAACTCTGATGCTGAAGATGTCCCGTGTCCTAGCTAGCTAGCTAGATTTTGAGAGTAACATATATATATATACATACTGTATATTAGGAAATAATCACCTTTTTCACCCTTCATTTTGAGGGTGAATTTATCATTACAACAAACTTTGCTATAGTTATTTAATATAAAGAGTGAATTCAATATTGGGCAAAAATTGATTTTACAGTCATAGGGCAAAAATTTGACTGGGCACAACATTTATAGGGTTAAACACTAACTAATTTTGTATAGTAGTCCACAGGACTAGTTGAATAGATTATTTACTAGTCCTTCGTTAATGTAACTTGTTGCAGATGTCCTTAAGGAAACATCTTGATCTACAGCACAAAACATCAACAGTAATCGACTGTAGGGGACTTGAAATAACTACTGTCATAAAAACATGGCAAAGGTTTTGGGGGAAATGTTGGAAATTATCATGCAATATATCTCATCTTAAGCAGTTTTATCAATTTTAAAAAAGGAATATTCTTATGTTATATTCATATTTTTCACAAGTCCAAAGGACCAGTTAGGTTAGGTGATTATCTAGTCCTTGCTAAGATCTACTAGTCTAGGACTAGAGGACTAGTGTTAGTGTCGACCCCTACACAGTATACAGTAAATAGTTGCCAACTTCCACAGTATGTGGATGACGATGTCCTAAGTTATGGAGGGTGTGCGGTGCAGGTTTCCGTCTGATATCTTGTGTCTTGGTGTTAAAGGGTATGATATATATCATATCCATCTCCGACACAATATTCTATAGTAATCCTGTAGATATACTGTAAGAATTACACAACATATATACATTTTCGTGTACCATGTAGTAGTTTTACACTAGGTCAATAGCCAGTTAAATGCTATGATAAGAACCTCCCAAAAAATATTTTTCGAAATATTTGTAAAAATTCATACTGTATATGACTGAATTTAAATTGAAAATATTAAGATTATATGCTAGCTTCACTATTGAAATTTTATTACTATGGCGTCAGACTCTAAATGTGTATTGTTAATTTATTTATGTCGAAATATTTGTAAAAATTCATACTGTATATGATTGAATTTAAATTGAAAATATTAAGATTATAAGGTTCACTATTGAAATTTTATTACTATGGCGTCAGACTCTAAATGTATATTGCTAATTATATATGTCGGAATACTTGCCACTGCATAATTTAATTATAAGGCAAGCTATTCTCTCGACTTATGTCGATAAAGATATTACACAAAATAAAAAGACATTTACAGTATATATATTTTTATTTTTTTATGTAGTGAAATCGTTAGATTACTCATCAGCCCAGACATCATTTGAGGAAGCCTTAGAACTTGCTAAACGATTAGAAGATGATGCTGCGTTGAATGCTGTAAATAAGGCACTAGAGGAGGTCAAGGAAAAGATAGCCAAGGGTTACAGGGCCGGGGAAGATGATGGTGACGATGAAGTTGATGCCAAGAAGGTTGATTACAGACCTGGAGAGGATGATGATGGAAGAAAATCAGCACAGAGCAAAGACTGTGAGTGAAATGTTTTTCTTAATTCAGTGTTTGTAAATATGTAGTATGATGGTGAACAGAAGTCACCCACACGGTAATAAATACAGTAGGCTAAAGATTAATTACACTGTACCATACATCTGCTTCCTCAGGATTAGTGTAAAGATGGAGGCACGGTAGTCTAGTGGTAGGACGCCGGGCTCGTGACAGAAGGGTTGCGGGTTCGAGTCACGGCAGGGCACTGTTTTGTATCTTTGAGCAAGATACTTTACTCCGCTTGTTTCAGTCTACCCAGCTGTAAATGAGTACGTGGTTGAATTGGGCAGTGCTAGAATTGTAGAATGCTAGCTGTAAGCGCTGAAATGGCAGCACCGGCTGTATGCTCCCCCAGAGAGTTGAGAAAGATGTTGGCTGGTTGCAAAGGCCCTATAACCATGGATAATAATTTGTGAACCGCTTTGAGACGACCTACAAACTAGGTTGGGATAAAGCGGTATTTAAGAACCTCAAATTATTATTATTATTATTAACCCTTTCACCACTGTAGACCATAATGGACTCATCCAGATCAAGGCATGGAAGAGATTAATAAAGTTACATAGGGGTGAAAGGGTTAAAGATCACCATAAGACACAAACATGTGTTTGCATTTTAAAAATGCAGTAAGAAATACAGTATGCTAAAAATACATTACACTGCACCATAATCTGTTTCATTCCATTACTTCTCAACAATTGATCCTATAGGAAGGTGAAACTTTCAAAACGTAGAACTTTTGCAAAATATGGTACTGTTTACCATGAAAAGCTGAGAAATAAAGGTCTGAAGATAAAATAAATGTGAAGCAGCATATATACACAGTTTCAGTTTAAATGAGAACTCAGAGCTATGTTTTAAAGTTAAAGTATGGGAATTTAATGCCCCAGCTGACCTTAATTAATGTAAATGGTCATCAAGTGGAACTAAACCTGGCATCATGATGTATGTGAGGACATCAGCAGGAGTTGGAATCCCAAAGACTCCCATACATGGAGTGCCAGATAGTTATTTCCCCTTGATAAAGGGAGTGATGAGCTTACAGCTTCTCTACAGTCGACATCAGGTACGTTAAGTGCCCATATTCCCTCTACATACGTGGCATGAATATGCCCATACCCTATCCACATAATATTATAGGGCCTGTTAGTTTCTACGTACAGCTCTCCTAATTAAAGGCGGGGCTGGATATTTCCTACACTCCGTCTACAAACAGAGCCTGATTGTGCCCACATTTTTCTGGTAGTGCCCACATAAGCCCACATATTCGGTAGTTATTTCTTTCTCCGTCTAAAAGGTTGCCTGGGGAAAGAATCAGCTAGCCAGTAGTCTCCCACCTAAAAAATATACCAATTAAGGAGGGAAATAAACAGCCATCACAATGTTTCACAGGATATAACATCCTGTTAAGGGGACAGAATCAGCAAGTTGATGTGTTTCCCTTGTAAAACAGGTAGTGTCTGCATCTGTTATAAGGACACGGCTGGGAGGTGCCCTCAACTGTCCTACAGCCAGGCTAATGTAGCAAACACCATCCTCGATATATAATGGATTACGCTCATATTTTCTGTCTGCACCCCTGGAATATATCATGACAAGATCAAAGGCACAGTGTGTGCTTCCTCGCATTTGATTTACATCAAAAGAGTATCTTGGTTGCGTGGGGCCTCGGTGGCCAAGTGGTTAAGGTGTCTGACAGTCTGCTACCACTAGCCCTCCACCACTGGGTCACAGGTTCGAGGCCTACGTGGGCAGTCGTCAGGTAACTTGTCATAGGACGGTGGTTTTTCTGCGGGAACTCAGAAATAGCTAGCTGCTTACCTTCAATTTTGCTTTAACCTAATTCTAGGGACAAAGAGGGATTATGTCAGCATAAGCCTTGGAGTATTGAGGATGAGCGAACACATGTACAATGAATATACAGGCTCGTCGTAGGGTCTATCCACCTGTTAAAGAAAACTGTTAAAACAAACAGAAAAATTGTCATATCCGTAATTTGCATCATTGTGTAATATTGTGTGTTTCCTTTTACAGCAAAGAAAATCAGGGCCGGTGAAGATGAGGATGAGGGAAGGAAATCCAGAGCTTCAAGCAAAGCAGGTTAGTGTTTTATTGATATAGGTCTTTGGACATTCTGTATTAGGTTCATATCTTCATTCCACAGCAATAAGTGATACAAAGCGAATTAAAGTCCTCTTAACAGCTTCTCAGAATGAGAGGTTCATATTACCTTCAAACCACTGAGGGACTTGCAGTGTTGTGTGATTTTCTCTCAAAGTTGTTTTAAATACTGTTTGTATCCACCACATTTATCACACAGTTTGTTTGAACTTACTGTGATGTACATTTCTTCTTATATTTTATTTTAGTGTAGTATTTAAGACTTTACATGAAATGTGATTTAAATTTCATTGTAACTTAAGTTGATTTTTGATGCACTGGGGGGTAGTACTTTTCAGTCCATCACCTTAAAAACTTGTTTTTATTCTGTGAAGTAATATACAAAGTTATGCCCCTTTGTTAGATTTTTTTATGCAGAAGTTATACTGAAAGTGTGGATTTCTTGCAAATAATCTAAAATTTGTGTTCCTTTATTTTAAAATTTGTGTCTTGATATGGGGCAGATTGCATCAGAAAATTGTAATTTGACAAATTTCAGTATTTGTGCATTCACTATTTCTTTTCTTTTGTTGCTTATATAGAAAAAAAATTAAGTTATGTGCATCCCACAAATTCTTTTTAGATGCAATTTCTATATTTGATGAAACGTTCAACTTTACTGATAAGACATTTATTTAAAATGTTTTAACCTATGCTGAATTCTACCCAATTCAGGGTGATAAACAGAAAATGATGAGGAGGGACAAATACTGTTTTATGTTCGAATTATAATATATAATTCTGGTGAATGTTGCCAATGTTTAATATTACAAATTGATGTTTTTCTGACATTTTTTCTATTTGTGTGCTGTATGTAAATTTTAGGTTATGAAGATGATTTTGAGGAAGATAAAGGTATATGTAATTTAATATTCACAAATAACTCGGGAGTTAATAGTTTTGAATGACACAAACTGTTAGCTTACTTTGTTGTTAAATCTTGATCATAGAAAATGCAACAATAAGAAGGATAAATGAAAAAATGCTTGCATATTATATGATTTAAACACAGAGCAATATAATGATCATCCTTGATATCCAGGTTACACTCACTTTCGCTCTCTGCACCACTGGAATATGTAATAGCAAAATTGAAGGCACAGGGATAGCTGTTAGATTGGTCTCAGGTTTAAAAAAATGACCAATCGATATATAGGCTGATACCAGTCCTTTAAGTTACAAAGGAGCGACCCCCGACTTCAAAGACTGTCAATTTTTACTGTTACGTGACCGCGAGATTCTGTTGATGTATATGATGTATTTCAAAGAATCGAATTAGTCTTCTTGTCTCATCAACAAGGTGGCGCACACTGATCCTTCACTTTTACTATGACATATCCCTGGGGTGTAGAGAGCGAAAGTGAACGTAACCCCTGGATATCGAGGATGTATATTTATTGACTGCACATTAAGTATATGGCATATACTATTTGCCCACGCAAGTAAATATGTAATGCATATAGACAATACATAGATACACATTGCTACCAGCAATATATCTGTTTTACAATTTTCTAAACTGTTAAAATGTTCTTCATGTTTGCGTTTTCCTTGATCGTAGATTAACGAAAATACCATGGATAAGCAATCAATGTTGTCGACCTTAAGATAACCCTTTCTCATGACCAATTCTTATTCTTCCGCTTATAAACAAAAGTCAAGTACTATAACATGACTTATTCTTAATAAATAAAGCCCTAAACTATCATAACATGAGTTTTTCTAACGATACTGAGGCATAAAGCATCATAACATGACTTGTTCTAAAGTAAATGAGGCATAAAGCATCATAACATGACTTGTTCTAAAGTAAATGAGGCATAAGGTATCATAACATGACTTGTTTTAAAATAATTGAGGCGAAGAGTATCATAACATGACTTGTTTTAAAGTAATTGAGGCGTAGGGTATCATAACATGACTTATTCTAAAGATACCAAACACTAAAATATCTTGTTTCCAGATAATCATCTTCACAAAAAACATCTGAATTTTGTTTTGTTTAGTTTCTTACCTTACAGTTACCCACTTTCGGCTTCAAACAGTCACCTGTGGTGTCATTATAACAAGTATTGTACCATACAGGAAAATTAAGTCGACGTTACTAGCACTACTTCTGAAATAATTAATTTAAGAAATTTATGATTTAAACACCATATAAACGAATATTAAAACAAACTAGAAAACAGAATACCAACCGAAAGTGAATTAAGTTTTCGTAAAGTATTTATTGGCACGAGTGATGTAAATGACTGATTCAAGATTTGAATATGCGAAGTGAATAAATTGCAAAAAAACCCACAACATTAGCATAAAATATAAACTTGTTATAGAAAAAAGGTAAACATTTTATACATTGTTTTTTTATCAATTTGCTCTTCCCAGCAAAGACAACAAATCCAATGAAACAAAACTGATTTACAATATAACATATTTGTCTAGTCTTGAATTGGAACACATGTTACCTGATTCACATATCATTTTTTTTTTATTATCTTTATCAGTTCAATTGACGAAAGGGTTTTATTGTGATCAACCTGAATATTTCAGATTCTAAATTTTGTCATTCCATGACATGTCAAATATGTACGTTTAATAAGCTGGTGTATTCTTTTCGGTTTCGTTTTACTAATGTCAATGTTCCTAATCACAAACGTATTTATACATTTCACATTAAGGTCAGAGCTGTAACATCACATTTTCATCTGTGTCTTTCTTTAATTTGCGTTTGATGGTAAAATGGAACAGAGTGGTTTATAGTTGTGATATTAAATTGTAATGGGAGATTTAACGAGGTTTGTGAAACAGGATCTGTGATTATATTTAACTCTTAAGACTTAAATGGACAAAAAAAATAGCGAAACAAATTTATGGACCACCTGCTTTCAGCAGATGGGATTTTTACCTTGTTAATCTATAAAATCAATAAAACAATAAAAGAAAAGATGATAAAAACAACAACAGCTTATTAGATGTCGGTCGATATCATTATATAATTGATGTTGTATTTAATGCATTCTGTCACAGTCTCCCGTACAAAAAATTGTTATTGATAGGCATAGATATACAAGAAAATTGTGTCACAAACAGAACCACAGCATACAAAATGGAGATTTTTTCTCACATTTGAACTCATGCACACTGTTTAAATGTTCATTTTCTACATAGTACATTCACATTATACGGCAGATATTTTGCATGCAACACTGTTCATATCTATTTGTTAAATTGATATTTCTTAATACTTCTGTTCTGCTGAAAGCACATTCGAATTGGTCAGTTCCGAATGTAGTTGCAATATGTATTGTAATGTGACTTAAAAAAAAAGAAACAACAACAAAATCAAGCATAGAACACCATTCAGATGTCATTCAAAGTAAATATGAATGCCAACTGAAAGCTTTTCAAGAGTTAGTGTTTGGTATAAAATGTTTAGTAAATGTAACAGCCATCTTGAGTACGGGTTAGTGGTTGTACCTCAAATTATGACGTCATAAAAATGCTGACGTCAACATGTGGTCCATCACATTCACACCGAATATGAATGCATTTTGAACCTGGTGGGGTTATAAAGTGCAAGTGTAGTAAATATATTGAAGAAAAAAAAGCTAGCTAGTCTATAATTCTATACCATTTTATCAAATATTGTAACATATTAATATATTTTAACAACACTGATTTCAAATTATCTTGCTTAAAAATAACTTTGAAAGTATAGATGAGATGACTGTCTTTTGATACATTTCTTTAATTAAGTTAATAATTCATATTTTCAATTCTCAATGAATACCTGTTCTTAGATGTCTTTTTGAGTTCTATTTCATTAATAAATTTAAATATCTTCTAAAATATTAATATGATAACACTAGCGATACCTTGCTGTAGTTAGTATACTATAGATGTAATTGTTTATTGACTTTGTTTATCTTTTTTTGCATAAATTTTGGACACGTTTTATTCATTTTCATATCCGTCCCATATGCTGATTGAAAATCATACCTGTATGGTAATTCGTTATATTTCTGTAGATTGTCAACAAGTGTTTGTATTTTTTCGACGGAATTATTAATGCATCTGTACAGTTAGTTGTTATGTGATTTATTTCTCGATTTTCAGGACACGTGATTAGCTAATATTGAGATAGCAACTTGAGTATTATGTTAACCCTTTCACCATGCCACTGTAGACCATAATTGACTCGTCGAGATCAATGCATGGTAGAGTCTGCTAAAGTAACAAAGGGGTGGAAGGGTTAAATATTATGTAAGGACCATCATGATATGATAGATGTTTTGATATTTAGCATCTTGCGGAACAGCTGATAAGGATTGTGGAAGGCCATCTCGCTGTATTTATTTAAAACAAAGTTCAAAATGCTTGTGTTTCGGGCGCTTTCATCTTTTAGTCATAATTTCAGAAATATGTACATGGAAATATATACTTGCCCTCGAATGAACTATTTACAAGTGGTTAACGATGGTATCGAAGTTTAGAAAATCGTAGAAAGCGTTTACACTCCGCACATGTTATATATAGTTTTCTTTTTCACATTAATTCATCCTGCAATTCTGCTTAAACAGCAGCTGTCGATCACGCAAATATATACACAAACGAAAAACAACTTAATTGTGGCATTAATGATATAGGACCAGAACTTCCGCCTGTAAGTCGAAATGGGCACTCGGAAACAGAACAGCAAATCGACAGCAATAAGATTGGCAATGGGTACTCAAAAAGTAACGAAATAGAAGCTGACACGTGTAATAGTAATTCTTTGGACAACTCGGCTAAAAAGAAAATCAGTACCGGCGAGACGGCATTTGACGAGTCCCGAATTTCATCGACTGCTCAAACTGATGTAAATGGTGGAAATGACGATCAGGAAAAACAACATGAAATTCCTTCTGTACCAAAAGAGACAATAGACAAAAAGGAAAGTGCAGCTGAGAAGTGTTACGAAAATGAAGAAGACTTAATTGAAAACGAAGAAGGCAAACGAGTCGGGAAAGCGAAAATAGTCAACGAGGAAAACATCTTTTACAAAACTAAAGATCAGGCTACATGTTCTGAGAATAATGGCACAACTGCTATCCTGACAAGTGATGTGACACAGGAAAGCGGAAAGGCTGATCAAGAAACAAACGTCGATGACAGTGATAATGACAGAAAAGCAACGTCATCAAAAGAATATGAGGGCATTACCGACAATGCCACTACAGATCGTTGCGGCAACAATGAGACTGACAACCAGAATCAGTTAAAAGACGAATCTGAATATCGTCATAACAGACGATCCGATGAATTGTTATTCAAATACATCAATGATACCACTGGAAGTCGACCCGGTTCTAAGGATTCCCATGCGTCTGCTCCCAAGTCTGGGAATATTCGACACCGACAGATTGTTGACGATCCAAAGTTTAGCGATGTATCAAATGGATCTAAAGCAGACGACAAAGTTTCAAAAGCGAATATAAGTAAAAAAACAACAGGAAATCTGCAAACACGACCGAAAAGCTCAGGATTTGCAGGTGGTGCGAGACCACGAGAAAAAGTGGTAAAACAAAAATCTTTGGAAGATACACAGAGAACAAGAGGAAATGGTAGACCAAAGAGTGCGGTAACAGTTAAGAAAGGTACAACGGCAGAGAAAACAAGAACTGATCAGGCATTACCTACAACGAAAACACAAGTCGGAACATCGACTAAAAGCGAAAGGAAATATCCGCGAGACGATGTTGATGAAGATCAAAGAAATGCAGAAAGTAAATCTAAAATTAAAACATACGTGAGATCCGACATTCCAAAGGGTGGAATACGAAAGAGAGAGATATCTTCTAAAGGAAGAGTGCCACAAAAACAAAGAAGTGCCGAGAGTGTCAAAAGGCAGCAGAGCATTTCTAAAGATCCGAGAAGAAAATCAGATATATCTCCTTACAGTATTCCTGCAACAGCCAACCTGCATAGTAAGAAGACAACTGCAAATGTTTCAGGACCGCAGATACAGAAAACAAAAACAAATGTGTCGCGATTAAAACAGAAAAGCAACGAATCAATAGGGTCTGATATCTCTTCACCAGAGAAAAACTACGCCAAGGAATCAGTACCAAAAAACTCCCGAGATAAAAAATCGAGTACTGGATCCAAACGTTCGACAACATCCCCAGTGATTAAACCAACCCAGAGGAAGAAAATATCAAAAGAGGAATCAAGAGGATCACAGACTACAGAAAATGCCACTCCGCCAGTTAAAATAAAAGAGAAGTCAGTATCACCAGATCAAACTGTGCCTGCCTCAAACACAACAGCGCCTGGTAAATCACAGCTGGCTCGGGATGGTGAGTGCTGACAGCTGTATAACTGTCATACCGCATGCAGTATTCATGTATACAGTCCATATACCGTGCATCGTGACATTACTTAATCCCCAAAGTAATTATAACCCAGGTGTCGTTTGGTAAAATTGTTTTGTTGACGTTTGTTCGTTTATGTTTCAGTGGTCGATAATAATAGTATCGTAGAATGTTGATATGTATATAACGATGTTAAAACACGTATATCCTTCCGCTTTGTTGATATGTTGCGATTATACTATAAATAAAGTTATTTTTATCAGTTTTTGTCTACAGTTTTGTTGTACATTTGTTCGTACCTGGTATATTCGTGTAAATGTGCATTTATGACATGATACGTCTGTAGTAGGAGTTATACATATTATGCACGTTTCCATATGCTGTGCTCCGACTGTGTAGCGTATGCTTGTTCATATGCATGTTTATGTTCAGATACTAATAATCAAAGGAGGTAAGCGTAGTATCTGAGCTGCCAGACAAAGGCTATTGTCATTGGCACATTACTATACTAACACTGTTCCTGTAGGATAAGACTGTTAGTTACTTATTTAGTACATCTTATGATTATTGAATGCAAACACAAAACTAGTTTATTGCATATTAAACTTTTTCTCAACCTCACAACAAAAATCATATAAATTGTGAGCTTTGATAATAATATTACACCTCTGTCATAGAAAACCACGTTGTTATTACTTTACATAAAAAGAGCTAATGTTGACAGTAAATCTGAAATAGCTTTTCTTAACTGATGCTGTGCGCATCTACTAATGTACAGTTGATAGGTTAAGACTATAGAGGCTTTATTTCAGCATTTTGCTGTTCAATATGTATCATAATGCAAATGTTGTTATGCGATACATAAATCATACAGTAAATATTCGTTAAACTGTTGAACTTTCCATTACCTTGTATGTACATGTTACAATACTTTTAAAAGTAATATGGCATCAGGAACTGAGATATTGCTTCCCTCAGGTAGCGTTGGTTTTCGTTGTAAATCAGATTTTAAACAAACAATTTACAGGTGTCAAAGAGGAGATTATCGACAAAGCCCCGTCCTCGCCGACCCGACGTTCAGAGGGTTCGGGCAGACGCTCAGTTGAGGCATCATCTCCGTATAAGCGATCACCTCTTCATTCGCCGACAAAGCGATCTCTCGCCGGCTCGCCGACAAAGCGATCCGCCCAGCCATCCCCTTCTAAAATGTCGCAATCATCACGCCGACATACGTACTCTCCTACAAAACAATCACGAGAGGTCTCTTTCAAAGAGGGCTCTGCTAAAGGGTCAATGAAAGGATCTGCTAAGGGGTCGGCAGGTGGAAGGTCGGCGCCAGGTAGTGCTCAGCAACGAGCCTCGCCTGCCGCTGGAGGCTCTGCCCCCGGGTCGGCGAGAGGGTCGGCAAAAGGATCCGTAGGAGCATTCGCGGCGACCACAGAAGGTTCTTAGTCGTTTGCTCTGTGGTTGATAAATAACTCTCTTTCTGAATGATTGCATAATAGTTTGGTTTGTTATAATTAATACTTCAACGATGCATTAATACTTCAATGATACATGCTCTTTCATACCTACGTGTACTTCAACCAATGCTGCTTTGAAGTGATACACATAGATATGATGGCTTACTATGTATGAGAACGAGACATGTACTTCTTTATATTCAGAAGACTATTAATGTACACTGTACAAGCTTTATTCTGAAAACCATATCAAAGTATTATTGCTATACTCCTCCCCATCCAAAGCTGTGTTTCAATGTTATATACTTTGATGTATGACCTCTCAAATGATGTATGACCTCTGAAAAAGGCTCTGGTTAGCTGAAGTTACACGACAGCTGATCATCCGTTGGATATCTATAGTATCCATCTAGCCACGATAATATACATCACGTGATTTCGCCATTCAGAAACTAGGATTACAAAAAAGGTTAATCGATTGAACAATAGTTTTTTTGTTTAATCATTATGAAGACCTTCCAGCGTTGAAACTTTGAGCAATGCGAGTTGCTTACAGATTGAGCTTGTTCCTAACAGATCCATTACAGTCCAGTCACATGCTACTGGGTCTGTAAAGCTAACTGTCCAACGTTTATCGTTTGTTGTGTTGTCATGGTGATTCCATTATTAACAGATTGTCAATGAGATGCATGTTAATTGTTTGCTGATGAATGATTATAACGCGTTATGATATTAAACGTTTAGATTGTTTATTTTGCAGTGTGTTGTATGATCCATGATTATTGTCTCAGTGTTGTATGTGTAATAATTAACGGAGTTGGCATTGTGATTATATGTAGTTATTGTGATATGTTAAAATATGTGACTCCTGTAATTAGATACCAATAGTTTAATCCGCTAAAATTGGTGTCTCACTTTTTGCGATAAACAAAATATTCATTCAGTTTTCTGATAACGTCTTTCATTTTACTTGCGTTGTTCTAGTACATCACTTCAAGAAACTATCTAAATTGTTTATCGAAATATTTCTCTGTTTATGACTACATAGAAAAATAGTCACTCTCTTTCAGAAATTATTGCAGACGTTGTTACTTGTTACTTTTCTTAGAGATTTTGGTTTCGGATGTAATTTTTATTATTTGTGTTTTCATCAAACTATTTAAATATTACATAGAGGTAGGATTTGCGAAAACCTGTTGATTATTGTGGAAATCGCAAAAAAGTGAACGTACCGAACATTGCATTTGCTGTAATATTTCGTTTTCAACGAATTGTTTATATACAATTTCGACATTCAGTATTTGTGCCATGATGTATAGCGCTATACAATATACTCTTAATTGTGACATGATTTCAAAAGCAGTTGATAAAATATATCACAGTCTTTATTGTTTATTATTTACTTGTATATAGTCACTTGATTTCTTTTTTCAATGTGAACGTGTTAATTTATATTTAAATACTCATTATTTCCATAATGTTTTTTTTTGTCAATTTCTATTGAATGTATTAAGTTAAAGTAGTAATCCGTAGATTCCGAGTTTCATTTGGACATATGGCATGACAGGGTAACATTAAACATACCAGGTGGTTATAACGTATAGGAAATCACAATTAAATTACAGTTATCGTATTCTATCAAACAATTTTTAATGTGATACCGTATCAGATGTCATTTCTCCTTGTAAACAAATCACGATCCACAGTATTTCCTCAGTTTTATCTTTAATATATAATGCGGACGTGCAAAGCGTTTACGTACAGCATAGGTCATTGTTGAGTCTTTAGTTTTATTTTAGATAGTGTTTGCTTCACGCTTTTTACTGCTACTTTTAGATAAAGATGAAACAGCGGAAATTCCGGACGAAACGACACATGCTGAAGAGGAAAAAAGTGAACAAAAAGGTGGAACCTTGATATCATTAATTGCATGTCTTTATATTAACTCTCAACCATTTCATATCTTGCAATAGTCACAATATCAACGCATTTATGTACTTTTGAAGAGTAAATTTCAAATCATCAATTATTTCATAACACGAGTTCATACTACTAAACACTAGTCTGATGTATCTGGACGTTAACTTTAGCGACTATATATTACCATGTAAAGTGTTTCTATCTGTACCGATTTTCAATCATTTTGGGACGTGTTTTTGATGATCATATAATAAATTGCACGACTGAGAGGTTGACTGCTGTTAAACATACGAACAATGTATCGTTTAGTAAAGATACCTGTTTTCAACCGTTCTTTCGAAAATACGTTGTTCAAATAAAAAGGATCCACCATGCAACCAATATTATATTGGTATGATATTATGACTATTGCAAGTCTACCAGTCGGTGGCTATTGACGGGGACAAGGAATCGGATGATCCTGTGTGCAAAGTTCTATTAAAATAACCTGTATTGGGTTTTTTTCTGTTTTCTAATTCACACTGTTGACATTCTTTTGTCGTTATCACATTTTCGATTTCAGCGTTTGTTTTCACGAATTAATTTCTCTTTTGTTTTCTTTTCAATATTATTTTAACATTTATGTAATGTTTTTCCTTTTGTGGGTTGTTGTAAGCAGTGTTTTGTTTTCCACAATATACATTTTTAAAAGAAATAGAGCAATACAGGCCTTCTCTGCCTTTTGGTATATGTTAAGATTTTCAATAGCTCAAAATACGTTTTTGTCTATTTGTTCATATATTTTCCTATAAATATTTTACATTATTACCTTAACCTTTTGGCATGTTCTATGTATACTACCTCTACTTCCACAAAGTATTTATAGTATATTATTTACAAGCAATAAGAAAAATTCTTCTTTGCAGCTAGCATTATTTGTGTAGATTACATATGTGAAGTTTTGTTAAAAAGTTTGGATTTAGGCTTAATAACGAATGACAACTATAAACGTGTGGTGTTAAAATATAAATGCTGTGTATCTCACGTGTAAATTATCTCCCACACATTAGCCGCGTCACCAGCGCCCGCGGACACAGCCACTAAAGAGGAGGTAGTAGAAGACGAGCCTCAACAAATTAAAGGTTTTACACAATTATGAACTTGTTGCACGCCAACTTTAACTAAAGTTTCTCGTGTGTATCAGTGCATGCCTCTTGCCAGTTTCTCCTGCGTGTGTTACTACAAAAAGACATATATAATACCATTTACTCTGCTTGGATCTATAGGTTGGTCCCTATATAAGTGCCACCAAAGAATTGAACTATACAGTCATACCCTCGTATTGCTTTAACTGGGATGGTACATGCGGTTTATCACATTGATATAAAGTGCTGATTTGTATTTCATGATTTTCGGAGCTACGTGCCTAATATCACTTAAATTCAATTATATATACGGCCACAGAGTTTATTTTATATATACAATTGTTTTTATAAATGTATTCAATATATATATTTATATTTCTTCAAACTGCACTTTTTTTCAAACTGCACTAGTATCTAGTATTCGTCGGTACATAAAACAACTAGAAAAATCAAATAAAACATTCTGACTTGACACCTGTATTTATAGACCACATGTATATATATATATATCATGACGGTGTTTCGTTGTTTTTATCACAGTTTAAAGGCATACATAAAATTCAGCTCGGCATTGCTAGATTTTATTACCGGAAACTTTTGAAAACTTACTGCTAAACAGAAAATAGTATCTGATAAGTGTAATTGGATAGGTAAATGGTAAGACATACATAGGTGATTGTATAAAAAAGTATTTCCACTCGACGAATGTTTTCCCCTCTTGTGTTGTTTTCTATAATCTTCCTTTCTCGATGAATGAATCTCACCTTAACTCGATCTTTGTATTCAAGTTTCTATCCATATACTTGTTGCATGTTACGTTGTGACTGCGGATAAGGAATCTTTTTCAGTTAAGGACAATCTCTGTGATATTGTTCATTTTTGATACCCACTTGTTTTGAAAGGATTGTTCATTTACAAGGTTTTTTTTCTTATATGAAACGATCATCGGGGTACCCTTGCTTGGCATTGTACTAACGTTACATTTGATTATCATTATATTTCTTCCTAGTAGGGATTTATAGAAATCACTTTGTCATTGTACCGTCCGGGAAGGGGATTGGGCTTATATATATGTGAGCCTCCACTCAGTTTGTTTCTATTATCAGTTGAATATATTGAAAACGTCATTTCGCCCATTGTACTTTTTGACGTTGTATAATATTTGTCACAATACTTTTTCTCATTTTTTTTTTTTTTTTTTTTTTTTTTTTTTTTTTACAATTAAACTTAATATTTCTGATTATCCATTGAACAATTGCTGAGTATACAAAACTACAGAGAAAAACGGTAGTTTGAAAATTGATGAGTTAATGAACAACTGAAAACCTTTTTTTGTGTAAAATATTTCAACTGTTTAGGTGCGTACTCCTGTCTGCTAACATTTACTATTTTGTGAACCATTCTAACAAATGTGTTTGGTATTTTGTATTATGTTGTAATTATGCTTGTGTGGTGGTCTTGCCTCAATCTTGCTATGGCGTCACCACACATGACACTTTCTTTTGGATGTACAATGAAAAAAGTCATATAACTACAAACAGGGTTTCGTTTATACATACCTGTTGTGAGTATTTATGTACTAACAGTGTTTCGTGCATGAAGTGGTGTGAAATAACTAATGCACATACATGTTTCATATGTCTTTTTTTTGTGAGAAACGTTATCCTTGATAAGATCAATACCACCTGCTTAAACATACTGTGAATCACTTACATTTCGTGAGATACTTTCTCATGCGTGAATTTACGAGTTGAGCCGATTGTGAATTTTGATAATTACAATTTTTTTTTTAATTTACCCTCATATGGGGTTGTGTTTTGACTCCCAAAAGAAAGCTTCACTCGATAGTGTTTGGCAGCACATCTCTTAGGCATGCATTAGGCCACTCCAAATGTATCTAAATATTATTTGACTTCTAGAATTGCTTA
Source organism: Mizuhopecten yessoensis (assembly GCF_002113885.1). Lineage (NCBI taxonomy): Eukaryota > Metazoa > Mollusca > Bivalvia > Pectinida > Pectinidae > Mizuhopecten > Mizuhopecten yessoensis. Next base: position 1,065,447 of record NW_018405627.1, read on the forward strand.
ATGTGGAGGGTACAAAAGTTCTATATATCTAAACGAAAACTGATATTCAAAATAAAAAAAATCCATATTGGCAAATTTATATTCTCACGACAAAGTCATTCGAAGCATAAAAATATTCACGAAAATCAAGTTACGTACAGTGTGTTTACGATGCCGTAGGTTGTTACTCTATTGCATACAGTGTTGTATATATTTATTACAGTATTATCAACATATCTGCCAGTTACAGTCTGTATATTTATATAAAATATTAGTTTCAACAATAGCTCTTGTGTTAATTGGCTGAATTTTAATATGTCGTTCAATGTGATTACTTGAAGGATGCAAAAGGTTGATAAATATCCTTTTTTCTGTATTAAATTGTACCTCTTTATCTGTTTTATTTTCTCAAATTCAACTGAATATTTTTAATTTTAATTAAATTCCATGGCATTTATTTCATTTGCAGATTGAATTGCATACCAGAACATTTTGACATAATACGATTTGTGTTGAAAATCATTCTTCATGCAAAAGTAGCTAGAACTAAGATCATGATAAGCTCAAAACACGCGGTTCATGAAAATTGTCGAAATATTGTTAATGTTTTTATTTTGCCTGTGTGTTTTATGTTTGTTTATTAATCTCATTATTTCTATTTGGACAATCTATTTTATCGCAATGCATATGATTTCAGCTTTTAGTTTAAATACTCGTTAACTTCAACGAGGTGAACATTTGTCTAATACATGTAAACCATTTTGTTGATAAAGATACTTATGAATTGTTCAGATTGTTATTATTCTGAATCTAATTGCTTGCTTTTCTGTGATTCCAGGACAAGATTAAAGCGATAACAGCAAGAGAGGTGTGACCTACTTACATATGATTACCGTGATGAGAGTGAAGACTGTGATGATCTCTTTTATTGGACATGACTGACCATGAGGAACATGAGCAAGGAAAGAAAACAACAAAAAACCCATTAATGCTTTTTAATGATTGATATTTCTTCAAACATAAGAAGTTATCATCAAGAGGATGAAACCATACATGCGCCAACGACAACTCCAAAAAAGGACATTTGATTTTATTGAAATGGTGAATATTTGGCAAGAACTTTTGTGACTTCGTTTGAGAAAAACAATAGTATCTGTGGGATTTTGGATGCCTGAAAGTTGTGTTCTGTGTATTGGATGCTGAACAACTGTGATATTAAATGGAAGAGACATATTATACTAATATATAATTATCTTATTGTACGCAAACTGCCGATAGGTCTATATTTATTTACATAACTACGCATATTAGTATTGCGCAGATTTTGTCAGTAACATATTTTGATAATGAGACTCGAAAGAGGGAAACAGAGAGGGAGAGACAGCATTGAGAGAGCGAAAGAAAACGTAGTGGGTGATAATAACGGAGAACAGAAGGAGTGAGCGAGAGACATAGAGGACGTGACACAGGGAAAACAGCCAACAAAGAGAATAGTTTGAAACATTTAAACTTAATCAATTTTCAATTTAATGTTTCCAAAGAAACTTAAACGGAGGAAGTACTGTTTGTCGCAGTAAATTTCCATCATTTTTTCGAAATATCTACGCAGACTGTTTTGGTCAATTTTATATGATAAAGGGAATTCCTATTCCATTGCAATGTTTATTTTAACAAACTCCGTAGACCTAACCTTTAATAGAAAGATCTACTGTATTGCAAAATCGTCGACGTCACGCAGTTGGTGTGGAACAGTAACATGCATACAATGTTCTTTTGTTTGATTTGGCATGTCTACGCATTTATAGGAAAAAGTGACATCATATCTTTACTTGTTTCTGAATATCTACGCAGAAAGATATACTCTATGCAAACGAAGATCAAAATATAATACAATGTATGCGACAGAATGTAAGAATGCATGTGCGATTGTTTCTTTAGAAAAATATATATACTAATGTTCGTTTAAGGTCTCCATGGGCTGTAAAATTCATTTAGGAAAAACTGTATTTCTAAAAATATGAAGAAAATAAGCAGTCAAATATGAAAAGTTAACCAGCTACAGTAATGCTAACCAAACATGGATTACATGTATGGAACTATTTACATTCAACTGATCAACAGTTATTTTAGAACTGTTTTGTTTAAAATAAAACTACGGACCATCATTCTATTTGAGCGTTTTTGTTGTTTTTCTGAAAGTCAAGAAAGATTCAACCACAGCGAAAACACAGAAGGTGTTAGTTATATCATCAGTTTCTCCTTTGGTGATACATTGTAAAAGTGCTTATTTCAGCGATCTTAGACTTAAGTGTATTATTTATTTGTAATAGATCAATGTATTCATAAATTCGCGCGCACTCAGAAATATTCAATGAACTCAAAGTGAAAAAATCAGAATATGGCTAAACTATGTACGTTTATTGTGTATCATATACAGATGACGAATTCATGTGTTAATCGCATAACAAATTTGCAAAAAGAAATTAGTTTTAAAAATGTTGATTACTCAATGAAACAAACTATTTTAGATAAACATTTACTGCATTGTATGTGTAAATGTTACTCCAAAAGTAGAAATAATACAAATCTAGTGGTGTTAAAGGATAGAAAACCAGTAAAGCGGGATTGTGCACATAGTACCCGTTTATTTTGTAACGATTTTTCATCTTTTTCTTTTGGCATCAACAGATCACACATTGTGTGCATTAATGCAAATAATATTCCGCGAAATCAAAGCAGTGTACTGTATTTACTTGTTATGTGTCTCATGTTGATAAGAGATAGTTACGTGTGGATGTCGTTATCTGAACTACACGTGGTGCAACTGAAGTGAAGTGTGTGGTGTCGTATTTTATATTCTGAACAATATATTGATGCGACATCTTGTCTTGTCCGATAGGAGGTAGTCACCTAATCGATGGCCCGACACATCTGTTACTAACAAATCCACGTTGTACCGGACAACAACGAGACTTAAACATCACAATTCAGTTTGCTTCAAGATGATGTTCCTTTTAAATGTTATTTCTATATTAGTGCTAATACATAATGTCCAAGGATCAGATTTATTTTCCTACATTAACTTAGAGAAATACTATTTCATAGAGGAGGAATTGATTGGTCTTGCCGGTGCGATCGTTGAGATTGAGAGAAAAGGTCATAGTGAGACGGATGTACACACAATATTCCATCACTCCAGGTAAAGTTCTGTGAAATTCAAATGTATATAGATCTGAAAAAGGTTTCTCTACATATGATTTGTATGATGTTTACTGCGGCGAGACTCATAAGATTCTGAAGGAGACGGAACGAAACTATTTTTCTTTTAATCATGTTAACTTACCCAGGTAAATAATATAATATTTGTTTTTCAAATAATGAGGAGACTACAAAATCACAATATTTTCATTGGCCGCTATTTTGTTTTCTTCGGATTTTGCGTTAATGACGTTATGACACGATAAACATGACACATTAACCTCGTGATGATGAAGTTATATATGATGTATTGACGACGTGATGGTGCTATAACATGTTACATATTGACCCTGTGGCGATGCGGTTAGGTTGTATATCAACCACATGATGATGCAGTTACACGTTACATACTGGCCATGTGATGACGAAGTAACACGTTACATATTAACCACGTGATGACGTAGTTATATTTTACATACTGGCCATGTGATGACGTAGTAACAGATTACATATTAACTACGTGATGATGTAGTTACACGTTACATACTGGCCATGTGATGACGTAGTAACACGTTACGTATTAACTACGTGATGACGTAGTAACACGTTACATATTAACTACGTGATGATGTAGTTACACGTTACATATTAAACACGTGATGACGTAGTTACACGTTACATACTGGCCATGTGATGACGTAGTAACACGTTACATATTAACTACGTGATGACGTAGTTACACGTTACATATTAACTACGTGATGATGTAGTTACACGTTACATACTGGCCATGTGATGACGTAGTAACACGTTACATATTAACTACGTGATGACGTAGTTACACGTTACATACTGGCCATGTGATGACGTAGTAACACGTTACATATTAACTACGTGATGACGTAGTTACACGTTACATACTGGCCATGTGATGACGTAGTAACACGTTACATATTAACTACGTGATGACGTAGTTACACGTTACATACTGGCCATGTGATGACGTAGTAACACGTTACATATTAACTACGTGATGACGTAGTTACACGTTACATACTGGCCATGTGATGACGTAGTAACACGTTACATATTAACTACGTGATGACGTAGTTACACGTTACATACTGGCCATGTGATGACGTAGTAACACGTTACATATTAACTACGTGATGACGTAGTTACACGTTACATACTGGCCATGTGATGACGTAGTAACACGTTACATATTAACTACGTGATGACGTAGTTACACGTTACATACTGGCCATGTGATGACGTAGTAACACGTTACATATTAACTACGTGATTACGTAGTTACACGTTACATACTTGCCATGCGATGACATAGTAACACGTTACATATTAACTACGTGATGACGTAGTTACACGTTAAATACTGGCCATGTGATGATGTAGTTACACGTAACATATTAACTACGTGATGACGTAGTTACACGTTACATACTGGCCATGCGATGACATAGTAACACGTAACATATTAACTACGTGATGACGTAGTTACACGTTACATACTGGCCATGTGATGACGTAGTAACACGTTACATATTAACTACGTGATTACGTAGTTACGCGTTACATTCTGGCCATGTGATGACGTAGTAACACGTTACATATTAACTACGTGATGACGTAGTTACACGTTACATACTTGCCATGCGATGACATAGTAACACGTAACATATTAACTACGTGATGACGTAGTTACACGTTACATACTGGCCATGTGATGACGTAGTAACACGTTACATATTAACTACGTGATTACGTAGTTACGCGTTACATTCTGGCCATGTGATGACGTAGTAACACGTTACATATTAACTACGTGATGACGTAGTTACACGTTACATACTGGCCATGTGATGACGTAGTAACACGTTACATATTAACTACGTGATGACGTAGTTACACGTTACATACTGGCCATGTGATGACGTAGTAACACGTTACATATTAACTACGTGATGACGTAGTTACACGTTACATACTGGCCATGTGATGACGTAGTAACACGTTACATATTAACTACGTGATGACGTAGTTACACGTTACATACTGGCCATGTGATGACGTAGTAACACGTTACATATTAACTACGTGATGACGTAGTTACACGTTACATACTGGCCATGTGATGACGTAGTAACACGTTACATATTAACTACGTGATTACGTAGTTACGCGTTACATTCTGGCCATGTGATGACGTAGTAACACGTTACATATTAACTACGTGATGACGTAGTTACACGTTACATACTGGCCATGTGATGACGTAGTAACACGTTACATATTAACTACGTGATTACGTAGTTACGCGTTACATTCTGGCCATGTGATGACGTAGTAACACGTTACATATTAACTACGTGATGACGTAGTTACACGTTACATACTGGCCATGTGATGACGTAGTAACACGTTACATATTAACTACGTGATTACGTAGTTACGCGTTACATTCTGGCCATGTGATGACGTAGTAACACGTTACATATTAACTACGTGATGACGTAGTTACACGTTACATACTGGCCATGTGATGACGTAGTAACACGTTACATATTAACTACGTGATTACGTAGTTACGCGTTACATTCTGGCCATGTGATGACGTAGTAACACGTTACATATTAACTACGTGATTACGTAGTTACACGTTACATACTTGCCATGCGATGACATAGTAACACGTTACATATTAACTACGTGATGACGTAGTTACACGTTAAATACTGGCCATGTGATGATGTAGTTACACGTAACATATTAACTACGTGATGACGTAGTTACACGTTACATACTGGCCATGCGATGACATAGTAACACGTAACATATTAACTACGTGATGACGTAGTTACACGTTACATACTGGCCATGTGATGACGTAGTAACACGTTACATATTAACTACGTGATTACGTAGTTACGCGTTACATTCTGGCCATGTGATGACGTAGTAACACGTTACATATTAACTACGTGATGACGTAGTTACACGTTACATACTGGCCATGTGATGACGTAGTAACACGTTACATATTAACTACGTGATTACGTAGTTACGCGTTACATTCTGGCCATGTGATGACGTAGTAACACGTTACATATTAACTACGTGATGACGTAGTTACACGTTACATACTAACTACGTGATGACGTAGTTATACGTTACATATTAACCACGTGATGACGCACAGTAGTTACATTTTACATATAGAGCACGTGATGATGAAGTTTCCTGGGACATATTGAACAAGTGATACCGTAGTTACATTTTACATATAGAGCACGTGATGCTGAAGTTACACGTTACATATTGAACAAGATATGACGTAGTTATATATGACATATTAACCATAGTTACATGTTAAATATAGAGCACGTGATAAAGTTACATGTAACATATTGACCACATGATTGTGTGATTACACGTAACATATTGACAAGGCAATTAAATACTAACAATGAAATGTTATTGCACATAAAATACTGACCCTGTTATGTTATTGCACGTTAAATACTGACCTTGTTATGTTATTACACGTTAAATACTGACCTTGTTATGTTATGACACGTTAAAAACTGACATTGTTATGTTATTACACGTTAAATACTGACCTTGTTATGTTATTGCACGTTAAATACTGACATTGTTATGTTATTACACGTTAAATACTGACCTTGTTATGTTATAACACGTTAAAAACTGGCATCGTTATGTTATTACACGTTAAATACTGACATTGTTATGTTATTGCACGTTAAATACTGACCTAGTCATGTTATTGCACGTTAAATACTGGCATCGTTATGTTATTGCACGTTAAATACTGACCTTGTTAAGTTATTAAATGTTGCATATTGAATGTTTATTCGATTGTGTCATACGTTACATTACTTATTCCATCCGATATTGCTACTATTACGTTATATTTTTACAATTCATTATTTATAACGAAGTTATATATTTATATTGAGGTGTTATAACTAAATGTTACATATTTACATTCAGGTGTTATAGCTACATGTTACATATTTACATTGAGGTGTTTTAACAACATGTTATATATTTACATTGAGGTGTTATGACTACATGTTATATATTTACATTGAGGTGTTATGACTACATGTTATATATTTACATTGAGGTGTTTTAACAACATGTTACATATTTACATTGAGGTGTTTTAACAACATGTTACATATTTACATTCAGGTGTTATAACTATAAGTTATATATTTACATTCAGGTGTTATAACTCTATGTTATATATCTACATTGAGGTGTTATGACTACATGATACATATTTACATTGTGGTGTTTTAACATGTTATATATTTACATTGAGGCGTTATGATTACATGTTACATATTTACATTGTGGTGTTTTAACAACATGTTACATATCAACATTGAGGTGTTCTGACTACATGTTACATATTTACATTGTGGTGTTTTAGCATGTTATATATTTACATTGAGGTGTTATGACTACATGATACATATTTACATTGTGGTGTTTTAACATGTTATATATTTACATTGAGGTGTTATGATTACATGTTGCATATTTACATTGTGGTGTTTTAACATGTTATATATTTACATTGAGGTGTTATGACTACATGTTACATATTTACATTGTGGTGTTTTAACAACATGTTACATATCAACATTGTGGTGTTTTAACAACATGTTACATATCAACATTGTGGTGTTTTAACAACATGTTACATATCAACATTGAGGTGTTATGACTACATGTTACATATTTACATTGTGGTGTTTTAACAACATGTTACATATCAACATTGTGGTGTTTTAACAACATGTTACATATCAACATTGAGGTGTTTTAACAACATGTTACATATCAACATTGAGGTGTTATGACTACATGTTTCATATTTACATTGAGGTGTTATGATTACATGTTGCATATTTACATTGTGGTGTTTTAACATGTTACATATTTACATTGTGGTGTTTTAACAACATGTTACATATTTACATTGTGGTGTTTTAACAACATGTTACATATCAACATGTTACATATCAACATTGAGGTGTTATGACTACATGTTACATATTAAAGATTCAGGTGTTAATGTAACAATCCGTATCATATTGACAAATGATGATGTCATTATACACGGTGTAATTCATAGACATAAGCTAACATTGTACCACGCTTACTAATACCACACTGCCATATGTGTGTATATAAATCAATATGCACATACCCAGTGACATCTCATTAATACGGACAGATGTGTTTTACAGAAATCTCTCTTTGTTATAGTGTCCTTGCATAATACATCTTTTAATAAAATGTGAACTACATTCAGACGTCCCCAACCTAAAGTTCAAGAAACCTTAAAACTTGGCTCAAACGTCTGCATGTTTAGCTTATTTTGCTATATACATAACTGTATAATAACAATAAAAGGCAGAAAACCAGTAGGCTTGAATGGAAATATTCAAAAGGAAATTTATAAACAGTTTATTGACTCTTAGCTTGATACATGTAGCTTAATATTTATGTGACGTTAACATTCACGATTAACATTCTTGATGAAAATGTAAATGGGCGAGTGTTCTATTCTCGTGAAATGTGTGTGTATTACGTGATATATTTCGTTTAAAAATAATAATAGTTAGTCCTCAAGGATCTGGCTACGTCCGTTTCCAGTTAAAGTTGCTAGAGTGAGAGATTGCTATATTAACGAGACAAGTTTGCTTAGGAGAAAAAAAGCCAATCTGTTTACTAAAGCATTACCTGGGAAATGACAACCAAGGAATGGGTACTAGATGTACTAGACTAAGGTTTATTGTATTGCATAAACTTATCATAAGTAATCACGTGAATCAATTTTGAATCATTTTTATTTTAAATATCAACGCCTTGTTCCAGTTATGTCAATCCTCATCTTCTTTCTGATAAGTAACGTTTCCAAATTCACCGTCAAAGTTTATGAAATATACATGCATTTCGCACATAAAGTTTTTCACTTAGCAGTCAATAGAGGTTTTTAGGTTATTTACGTTTATCCCATTCCCCTAAATTATGATAACCTTCCGATATAAAACCCAGGTATTTCTTGATGGTATTATATACGGTAGCTGATGCACCAACCAAAGACTGAAACGTGTAACTAGAAGTTTATTAAAGATTGCTTTGATATAAATACAAAAACTGCCATGATTACATTGACACCATTTTGAATCCATTGAAATGTTTTTTTGATTTTAACAGTTAGCAGTTTTATAAGTAATTATTTCATAAAATACCATGCATTAACATTTTACATTATAGGTAGTTTATTTACATAGCCTGATATAGCTACAACCTAAAGTTGGCGTTAATATTGATCCTCCTTCATCAGTGTTACTCAAATCGATGCATGACTCCGTTTTTATGTATAACCGTCAATACTGTGTATCTTTTGATTTTAGAATCATTCAACACGCCAAGCGTATACATATGGATGCGGGCAATTACGAAGAATACCTGGCCCATCCGATCAATGTATTTCATCTCACAAAGAGGCTAGCAACGGAATGGAGAAACACCACCACATCACTTCTAGAGAGTTCCCTCTGTGTGAATGGTATTAATTTTATACGCTATTAAAGGATTCTTTCTTCAAAAACATTTCTATGTTATGAACCTGTGATGTAAGCTTTTAATGATGTGTGCAAACTACATCTATATTACCACTGGTGAGCATAGGAGTTAGTTGCTAAATATATGCAGTTCCTAAGGTATTAAATAAAATAATTGTATACAAATATCCCGGATAATCACTGCTTCATTTGTAAACACATATAATAAAAGCAATCCTTACAGTTGAATGTAAGCTTACAATTTGTGCAGATCAAGTTTGTATTTTGCAATGACAAAGGTGCTTTTATACATGTAGTTATGTGTGGTCCATAAGAAACTTACCGATGGGTATTGAATGGGAATAAAATCCAAAGCGTTGCCGATGGTTCAAATGCAACTTCAGGCATAAAATGAAGTTTAAAATTATATAAATTCTCCTTATAGAGATTCGTGTAGATAGGATTTATTTTTAATATTTAAGTAATTCCTCGATTTGGATTTTCAGGCCGAGGCTCTATGGTGAAGCATTTTTCATTCTTATACTGTACCTATTACCAAGTTTTAAAGGTGAAATCACGTGTGTCTTACATTCATTTTTCTAGATAAAATATAGTAGATTACTGATGGATTTCTAAGTCATGAAGGTTTAAGTAACCTTGATAGTAACAGCTATATCTATCATGATGTGGCATGACTCGTTATATACACACTATACATATTATCAACTTGTAATCCACAAGTACTTCTATTTTTTATTTTATTTATGTAATAGTGGTAAGGAGTTGTACACAACCCACCAGCTGTTTCTCCACTTCCAATTGTGTTAAATATCTTAAGGAGATCGATTTTAATGAAAAAGAATGTCCGTCATTTGCCCAAAACAGATTTAAAGGTGAAATTGATGGATATCGAGGACAACCTTCCAACAGAGATGGATTTTAACAACATTACATACGCAGTACTCGGGCTCCAGGACTTCCACCGTTACTCCAATGCGGATGTTATGGAGGGATCTGTAAACGGGGTCCAGTCATACGAGCCTGTTACAACAGAAGACGCTGTGGACTTCGGGATGTCAGCTTTCAAACACAACTATCCTGATCGTGCGATATCCTGGCTCGAATATGTTATCGACAAAATCGGCAGCAGCACGACAGCTGTCGGCAAGCACTCAGTGGGCATGCTATACAGTACATTAGCCACTGTGTACTTACGGGTAACTGGTCACCACTATACAGTGGGGTTTTATTGCAATAATTACTATGAAATCAGTTATTTTCGTGGAGCCTAGTTTTTGTGGGTTTTTTTTGACAAAACATCATTCCCACTCAAACAGAGAATTGCTTGATATCAAACTTGTAACTACGTAGTGGATTTATGATTTCGTGGATGACGATAACCCACGAAATCATCGAATTTTTAAAAGCAGACGAAAATCACTGATTTCATAGTAATAGATTTACTGATGTGTGTACATCATTTCCTCCAACAAAGGCTACCGTGGTTGAAATTGATACATAATTACAGTCTTTAATACGGTTAAACATTTTCTGCATCAATAATACTTTAAAGGAAGTAACTAGGAATGTGTTTTATTATGTTTTTTATGGGGTTTTTAGACTAGCTCTTTATGCAGTGTATTAGTAATTTTTGGTTTAATTTTATAAAGCACAATAACACTTCGTGACGTGTAGATACATGTATCACTCATTTATATTCCCGGCAAGCTTATAAAACATTTACAAGTCAATATATCTATATGTAGTATGTACATCAATATCTAAATATATAACATACATACAGAGTTATAGATAGATCTTTATATCGTAACTGACAATTATGAATAAACATATGTTAATATCTGTAGATAATGTATACATATTATTATTTGGTGGAACTATATCAAAAATATTCACCGATACTTTTATATATAATATTCATTGTCATATCTACATGTATATATAGAATATACATAGCAGTACAAATATACTAAGTATTGCATGTTTATATATATATTAAGAATATACTAGTACTTATCAATATATGTATTTCTACATGGGGTGTTATATATTTAATATACATGTCAATTTGTACCGAGTGCCGGATACACGCTTACGTTTAAATGAGAAAATAAAAATAGCGAACATTTTCTGTTTTATAGTGCTGTCAAAATCTAAAATATTAATCATCTAATGTCAATCACTCCAGCTTAATTCTACTATGGTATTCATCCTGCATCATAATATGAAATATTTCCAGTTATTCCCTGTTGGTGTTGGGTGGATGTGTAATTTTATAATTAATACTAAGTTTGTATTCAATTACCTTTTACAGAATAACAAAATTGATATGGCTTTAGAAACTACAGATCGGCTTCTTAAATTAGGTATGTATCTGACGTAAACCTTACCATGGTTAAACTGTGGCCGAAAACTGTATTAGATTTTCATTTTTCTTAACTTAGAAATATTAATCCTCCTAATGTGCAAAACTTTACGTTTGATATACTTTATCTTATTAGATGTTGAATTTATTTGGACACGAATTATCTTACTTTGATTTCAATTATTCTCCAGTTCCTGATAGCACAGTCGCAAGGCAGAATAAAGAATACTTCCAAATGAAGAAATCGAGAGCAGATAAAACAAAGGAACAACGAATAAAAGTATCAAAATTCACTCGATTGAGAGATGGTCTATGTTCGGGAACCATTTCAATGGCAAAAAAGGTATTTGATTTACAAAGAAATTGCTGTGGTATAAAAATTGACTTAAAATGACTGTACTATTTGTAGTTGTACATAAAAGTAATTCACGTGATGTACATAGCTAGAAACTCCATGGTTAATGAAGTTTGTATTGTTTATACATTAATACTACTTAATATCAGTTAGGTCAAATCATTCTGATTTTATTCTTTCTTTTTTTAACATTGAATTGAAGCATGAGCGAGTTCCATTCTCAAATTTTAAAAAATGTGAGTGACATATGCTAATATACAAATGTACCAAGCTTTGACCAAGAGGACGGTTATATAGGTATCTAGTGTTTACTTGATCATGACCTCAGATGGAAATATACAATTGAAGGGCTTAATTTGAAAATATATTAAAAAATTGATGGATTACCATATTTGCAAATTTTCCTCTCAATGCTCTCAGGTATTTAGAAAGGGCGTATGAACAAACTTTGGTCGTATTGGTAAAACGCAGAACAAAATACCGTATGAGAAACATGTACGCGTATTCCAAAAGGATATTCAACACGGGAATAGATTGATATAAGTTTAATAACTTGTTTCTGGATCCTATTTCATGTATGTAATAATTAAATGTCAAGTATTTTGTAATTGCAAATTTACGAAATATTTTTTTTTGTTTTATACTAACACAGGACAGGTGTATCCAGCATGATCAGAGGTGATAGAAAACGTCTTAAAAAGTAATTTATATTTATGAGTATATGTGTCATAAAATGTGAGTTTCACAATAATTTAACATTTCTTTTTTTCTTTCACCTGTGAAATAGAAATCAAAACGACGAACGGTTAGGTTAGATACGTGGGATGAATCGTTCCTGACAAGAAAAATAGATATTGATGCAATGGTGATTAGACAACGGCCTTTGATAGTAGTAATCCCTGGACTCATCAGCAACGAAGCTACTGCTAACATTACGACTCTTGGCTATGACAAGGTAAGCTTCCCATTTGAAAAGGACAATTGTTATATTGATATGAAATTTAGGTCATTATTTGAGCATATTACAACTCTAATTCAAAATATGTTTGTACAATCAAAATTATAGTGTTTGAGTTAATGCCACGACAAAAACAAATGATAATTAAAACTCACTCCGTAAAATTTAACTGTTTAAAATGAATTTTGAGAAGGCTCCTTAAATCTCTATCAAAATCCCTTAAAAATACGCTTGAAATTATGCATTGATAAAGAAATGGGATTAAGATTATAGAAACATTGAATATTCAAGTATTTTTCTTCAGTTTATTTATAGTTTTTCAACCTCTAATAATTTGGTCAATATATAAAGTAAAACCTCTTAATTTTGCATACAATATACTCTTCTGTTACATTTATCGCAACGGTCTATCTGAAAAATGTCAACTCGGTGAATGACTGTGTTTAAAAAATACACCAAAAATAAAACTTGCGCTTATCACTGATTAAGTTAATCACCGTTCGTACAACTGGACCCAGATGAGTATTTTGCTTACAATCCTAACAAAATTGCAACGACATTAAATATGAAAAATACAAATACAAAGTTTACATAAATACATATACGCTTTTCTGTTTTTTGATCATTTTTTACAATCCCATTTCTCTGTTGCAGATGTTCCAGAAAGCTATACCTACAAACAAATACGGTGATCCAAAATTTAAGTAAGACACCTTTACGGATCAGACAACTATATTTTATTTCAAGAACAAAACCATTTTTTTTAAATCTCTTGATTGTGATTTTCGTTCACACAGAAATATGGACACTAGGGCAGTTGCCGTAAGCATATGATCATAGTGCAATTTCTGAGCGAGATTATTCTTTGATGCAAACCAGAGAGTGACAACAGAAAGATTTTCCTAAGAGGAATGTAAAGTATATACTTTATTTGGAAGTGTTTAAAGACACTGACAGATTTTTATATTTACAAATATATCATTGGTAAGTCATACTTGGAATATAGAATGTGCCGATGGTTTGCTTGTTTGTTGCTTGTTTTTTGCTCTTTTTTTTCTTTTTTTTTTATTTATTTATGTATTTTTTATTGTTGTTTTCTTCTACAACTATAAATGTATATCTATGGTGTATGTAATGGAACCGTGTAAATTCATAATAATTGGTCACAAGTATATACATGTACATAGAAATACATGCAGCAGGCAGGTGAGGTTGAAACAGATACCACCTGTTCTCAAAGTCTAGAAAGTCAATTAAGCTTTAGTTAAATCTTAACGTTCAAGAGTTAAACATGTCGGCGCTTCTTTACAAACTTATTTCTTAAAGCCAGTATTATGATGACCGACTGTTGGCCAGTAACGTTGCAATGTAATGCATCACAATATAACTATATTTTATGATTAATTACAATTACAAAACCCATACAGTTTATTTAGTCACATAAAAGTCGACATAAAATTACTTCACAAATGTCAATTCGTGCATGAAATATCCCATTTAAATAAAGTATTATGCATTTACAAATCGTTTTGGACATGAACACATAAACTGATGAAAACTGTATGCATTTTAATTTAGAATGATTTAGCGGTTCAAATGGGCAGACATCATTGGACTTTATTTCAATAATTTGCAGTAATTAGTCTCAAATTTACAGGCAAAAAACTCTTTCAATGGGTCAGGATTGTGCCTCACTTGGAAAATGCTTCTTCGTGAATTAAATATATAATAGTTAAAGGGGTCTATTCTATGATTTAAAGTCGCCTAAAGCTGTTCAAAATGGAATGGCAACCCTGCATTTTCGATTATTAATATTTGTTCATTTGTAGTAATATTACAAAATGCAATGGAAGTCATGAATTAGAGCGTTGTCACGCTTTCTCGATATACAGTAGTTCGAACTCGTATACATGAATGAAACACGAAAACATTGTACGTTTAAAAAGAATTATGAGCTACTTGTATTTGTAACATATATAGAATGGGAGGAGATCAATTTGTGTACATATCTTGTAGAGTCAGAGTGAACGACACATCGGGACCCTACACAGTAGCAGTGCAAGATGATATTTCGCAGATAAAACTAACCAGGTACCCTCCACAAGATACCATGTTTGAGGTGAGTACACCTCAGTGTCTTGAGTCGCTACACCTGACTGTAACACTTCTTTGACCCTACATCTGATTATTAAACTGCTGTCTAGCTTACACCAACTCTTCTGTCTGAATAATATGGTGTCTCTACATGTAAATTTTACTTTGACACATTCGTCTGGAATGCCTTGGCCTTGCATCATACTCCTACACTTCTGTCTAGATAATGCTT
The DNA here is from genome assembly GCF_002113885.1 of Mizuhopecten yessoensis. NCBI lineage: Eukaryota > Metazoa > Mollusca > Bivalvia > Pectinida > Pectinidae > Mizuhopecten > Mizuhopecten yessoensis. The sequence continues at coordinate 1,081,278 of NW_018405627.1, forward strand.
TGCCATACTATTTTTAGCTCACCTGGTCCGAAGGACCAAGGTGAGCCTATGCCATACCGTGTGGCGTCCGTCGTCCGTACGTCAACAATTTCTTCAAACGACATCTTCTAAACCACTGATTGGAATTTAACAAAATTGACTGGAAGCATTCCTAGGTGCTGGGGATTCACAATTGTGCAAATGGTTTGGCTGACCATCCAGGGGGCTGAGGGGCGGGGCCAAAAAGGGTTATATGGCTATATTGCTGTAAGCGACTTCTTCACTGGAACCAAGAAATGGATATCAACCATATTTGATTTGAAGCATCCCTAGGTGGTGGGGATTCAAAATTGTACAAATGGTGGGGCTGACCCCCAGGGGGCTGATGGTCGGGGCCTAAAGGGGGCAATTTTGCAATATTGCTATACACGACTTCTTCTGTAGACCTATGCCCTGGATAGCAATAATATATGGTCGTAAGCGTTCATGGGAGGCGGGGATTCAAAATTGTACAACTGGTGGAGCTTACCCCCTGGCTAAGGGGGTGGGCCAAAAAATGTTTTATTACTTGGAAATGGTTGAGATCTCCACCGTATAACCATATATACAATTGCTAAGTATAAAGAGAAGAATGCACATTTGCTTCCAAGATGCCCATGGAGTCTGGCCCCACCCTTGGAGACTAAACCCCTTGGTCATAACGGTTGAGATCCAAACCCCAAAACTATATATACAAATGCTGGGCATAAAGTGACGAATGTAGTCATGATATTATAATTGATTTTGGAGTATGGTCACAACCCTAGGGACCTAGTTTCTAAGTCACAGCTTGGAAACAGTTAAAATCTTCACCCCATAACCTAACATAAAATTGCTAGGCATAAAAAATATAATACAGATATGCTACAAAAATTGGCCTTGGGATCTGGCCTATTCCCTTGGATCTCATTTGGAGAATATTTTGCCATGATTGCTTAGATATCCAGGTGAGTGATAAGGCCTTCTGGGCCTCTTGTTTTATTATGCATTTGTTTTGATGAAATCGTGTCCTTACTATAATACTTTAATGAGGATTTTACCGTGTACTTACATCTTCCTACTACAAGTTTTTCTGGGTAAAAAAATGCCCTTACACCAAATAGTGTATCTGACTGTTACACTTCTGTCCTTACATTTTATACTATTACACCTCTTTCCTGTATGCTAATTTGCCCTTACACAAAGTGTGTATCTGACTGTTACACTTCTAACCTTACATTTTATACTATTACAAATTGTTCCTGGGTGTTAATTTGCCCTTTCACAGAGTGTGTATCTGACTGTTACACTTTTATCCTTACATTTTATACTATAATAACTTTTTCCTGGATGATAATTATAATTTGCCCTTTCACAAAGTGTGCATCTGACCGTTACGCTTCTTACCTGACATTTTATACTATTACACCTTTTTCCTGGGTGATAATTTGCGCTTACACAAAGAGTGCATCTGACTGTTACACTTCTAACCTTACATTTTATACTATTACGACGTTTTCCTTGGTGATAATTTGCCCTTACACAAAGTGTACATCTGACTGTTCCACTTCTATCCTTACATTTTATACTATTACACATTTTCCTGGGAGATAATTTGCCCTTACACAAAGTGTGCATCTGACTGTTCCACTTCTATCCTTACATTTTATACTATTACAACTTTTTCCTGTGTGATAATTTGCCCTTACACAAAGTGTGTATCTGACTGTTATACTTTTGTCTGAAGGCTACCTTGCCCCTCTATTATTAGACTACTACACTGTTGTATGGCTTTAACATCTGACTTTTACGCCTTTCTCGTGTAGGTGATACTTTGTTTCTTCCCTTGAAACTAACACACTGCTGTCTGGATAATGACTTCTCCTCTAACATGTATAATACAATGCTGCCAGGGTTAACATTGTCAGTTAGACGACAGGTGCATCACTACATACTTGTTTCCAGTAGGTGCAAGCTGATGTAATATTTTTAACGCAGCAAAGTGTGTATTTCTTTCTTTAGTTATACGCTTGTTCATCGTTCTATTATTTTAAACAGTAAAGTTTGACATATCTTGATTTCGCTGCATATTATATCTGTTCCAGGTTCTAAATATTGGAATGGACGGGATCCATCGTACAGCTAAGAAGAAGGTTTGTCGGTGCTATACATACATATATAACAGTTAATTATTGTTTTTAGTCAGTAAGATATAGGTTGCGTTGAGATACGAGATAGATAACTTGATTGAATAATGTTATTAATCAATAATTTATGAAAACTTAACAATAAAATAAAGAAGAACGCAACGGTTAGGTCGCTGATTCGTTAAATTTGTCATTAATTCAGACATACTCTCAAGCTTAATATACAGGTTAGTTCAATTGTAATTCCAGTGGAGAATAGTTCTGTTGTTTTGGGTATTGTTCATGTATCTGTGCATAAAGCTGAATAATACAGTTATCCAAAAGCTATTTTGTCTTCAAGTTTGGCGTACCGTTATTTATTTAATGATAATCAATTTCAAATTGTGAAATAGTATCAATAATCATGACGTCACAACACTGTGATCATTTAACCTAGGTTATTTGCTACAACGAAACCCTTTTTAGTTTTACTTTAATGTATAATGTGATGTCATGTGATAAACTTCCCCTATAATTCTGCGAGTTGTTTACCGTATATTTCCGTTCCACTGATTCTTGAATTTTATCTTGATTAAGAGGGTAGATTTCGCTCAATAAAGAAATGATGAAGTTGGGTATATAAGGGATATTGACTGGTTACCCATCGATCGCGATATATTGTGAGTGTATATTGAAGAGGATATTCGAACGGTTTTTTAACCACTTATTTCACTTTTTAATATGTTTTCATTAACAGATAATTCAGGGTATTCGTCATATTGGTAAAAGCAATGTAAATTTATAATAAATATTTCAAAATATCACAAAATTCGGTGCCCTGATCACGAAATATACCATGCTTTGATTTGCTGATAGCAGCGTTGGATGGCATTTTTTGTCTCCTGGACGAAACTTAATGCCCTTTTTGCTGCTGTGATTACAATTTTGTCGTTAAGCTGATATTCATCTGTATCAAATTGACGTAAAAAATCGTGATTACACTAGTAACATTTGCTGCTCTTAATGCATATCTGTGATTATGTTGGTTCGACTAAGACAGGTAAAACTGTACCAAATAGGATTGTATTTCTCTGTTTTCTTACTTTGTTTCAGTGGTTTGGTCAGTCATTTTCAGGGACGATGTTAACTTCGGTAAGTTGAGACATCTCAATTGTTAAATTATCTAGCATTACAAAAAAAAATGTTAAAATCTTGTTTTGATATATTTAAAATAAATCTGTTTTGTTGTATTTAACAATCATTCTGTTTTGTTATATATAACAACATTTCTGTTTTGTTATATTTCTCAAACAAATCTGTTTTGTTATATTTTACAAAATTCTGTTTTGTTATATTTAACAAAAATTCTGTTTTGTTATATTTCACAAAAAATCTGTTTTGTTATATTTCACAAAAAATATATTTTGTTATATTTCACAAATAATGTGTTTTGTTATATTTCACAAAAATTTTGTTTTGATGTATTTCACAAAAAAAATAATGTTTTTGTTATATTTAAACAACAAACTGTTTCTTTATATTTAGCAAAAGTTCTGTTTTTGTTTTATATTTAACAGCCTTGACGTAAAAACACTTTGTTTGTTTGTTTGAGATGTTTGACGTTCGTTTTATTATCGAGAAGTTTCCTTGAGTTCGGTTATCAAGTAGAGGAGGAAAGACCGGCATATTACATAAAAGTTATTGAAATCATGGCAAACGGTAGTTTCCTGTTCAGATGGAAATTTATCATCTTTATTGCTGTCTTTTGCTTTGAATGATGCAGTTTACATACATACAAACCACACATACATATACACACATTTATAGATTAATAAGGTTAATTACCTGAGCAGACATATATCGCTGTTGTGACCAGCTATTTACATTGACCTCTTATCGCCACAACGTTACGTTAGAGAATGCCTTTGGCAATCATAGAACTATGAATGTCATAGCTCAGTGCTACGAGAATTAGATTTTATGACGTTTATTCCCATCCGCGTCGGACAAAGTAGACTATTGAATGTCTTTAGTGATAGTAAACCTTCTATAAACTTTATAGTACTTATACATAGGCATAAATGAATAATGATAAAATAAAATTTGTGTAATAATATATAGACTTTCAACTTGTTATTACCGCGTTTTTTTTAATATTCATACCGGCATGAACTTTTAAAAAATGAACGCCGTTCAATCCATATATTTGCATTTTTACTATAGAACAATTGTTTTATTTTATTAATTTGTTCTTTAATAATAAATTAATTTACTGCGTTTTGTATATGCGTCGTCCTTTAATCGACATTGGCGGAACAGTCCTATCGAAATAAAATTGGCGCCAATAATTAACTGTAGTCATTTGGGCGTTTGACGCAGGGGCATTCTGCATTTTATTTTCGAAGTGAAACGACACAACTCTCATCGAACAAGGTTTCCATATGACGTCATAAGTAAACCACGTGTTACGTCACTAGAGTTTTTGCTCTCATACTCAGATGAAATGCATTTCTGCTGGTAGGGTTGCAGCGCAAATGTAAACATAAGCAAGTGTTGCGCGTTGCTCCGTCTATGAAATGTTAACAAAGGGAAATGTGAATCATTCCAAATACATTAAACATGGTATTTGCCAAAACAATTGTAACAAAATGTTTAAATAAAATTATTCAACCTGCAATTCCGTCTTTGCGTATTGCAGAGTCATCTTCTCTTAGGAGCAGGCATTGATTGTTACGTCACTTGTTTGTGAGAGTAACGTCATCAATTTTTGAGAAAACGACGTAATTTTCTAACACAAACCCATGACGTAACAATCAATACCTGCTCCGAAGAGAAGATAACTCTGCAATACGCAAAGACCGAATAGTAGAAACTCGGTTTTGTTTAATTTTGTAATGCCCGAGCTTATGCATGTATCCATATTCGTAATAAACCGATCAGTGTTGTTATGTAATATCTCTTTATGATAAGAGTTAATAACACATTTAGATCCTTTTTTTAAATAGCTATGTATATTTGAAACATCCTGATCAGATACACTTTATTAACCGTATTCCATTTACTGTTAGTTTTTGTCTTTTTCGTTAAGAAATTCATTTTTGAAACAATTCTTTGATATTCTATTTTTGTAGCTTTCAGATGCCACTTTGGGTGGTGAAGTGGTGTTTCCTTTAACCAGGACCATTCTGAGACTCCAAAAAGTACGTTCTTTATTAGTTACATGCACATTTTATATTTACATACATATATCCAATTTAGTGTAGTTTAACGCGTTCGTATTTACGCAGCCAATACTAAATGTTTTCTGATACAGCACGCTCAATGGTATTTGTATTTCAGGGAGACGTTTTGTTTTATGAGGCTGGAGCATCCATGTCGATTTGTCCAGTTATGTATGGCTCTCAGTGGTGTAAGTAGTTATAGTCTCAAAGTCCATCAGGCTTTATACACTTGAGATTTTCAGATATTCCAGGATTGTTTGCGGATGTACGTGTGGTATATAGGTATTATAATGTATGTGTGCACCGTATATACGTTTAATGTTCATAATAAATGTATGTGTGCGCCGTATGTACGCGTGGTATACATAATAATGTATGTGTATGCTGTATGTACGTGTAGTATACATTATAATGTATGTGTGCGCCTTTTGTACGTGTATTATACATAATAATGTATGTGTGCGCTGTATGTACGTGTAGTATACATAATAATGTATGTATGCGCCGTATAAACGTGTGGTATACATTATAATGAATGTATGCGCCGTATGTACGTGTGGTTTACATTATAATGTATGTATGCGCCGTATGTACGCGTGGTATTAAAAATAATGTATGTGTATGCTGTATGTGTGTGTAGTATACATTATAATGTATGTGTGCGCCGTATGTACGTGTAGTATACATAATAATGTATGTATGCGCCGTATATACGTGTGGTATACATTATAATGAATGTATGCGCCGTATGTACGTGTGGTTTACATTATAATGTTTGTATGCGCCATATGTACGTGTAGTATACATAATAATGTATGTATGCGCCGTATATACGTGTAGTATACATTATAATGTATGTATGCGCCGTATGTACGTGTGGTTTACATAATAATGTATGTATGCGCCGTATATACGAGTGGTATACATAATAATGTATGTATGCGCCGTATGTACGTGTAGTATATATAATAATGTATGTATGCGCCGTATGTACGTGTAGCATACATTATAATGTATGTATGCGCCGTATGTACGTGTAGTATACATTATAATGTATGTATGCGCCGTATGTACGTGTGGTAAACAATAGTGTACATTATAATGTATGTTGATGAATGTATGCATGGCAGGGTGTTTGTAATTGTTATGGTTGCATTTGGTATATAGATAATATTTTGTTTATAGATTATTTGATGTCCATAGATACTATACTGTATAGTTGATGATACGAGCTTATATGATGTAATGCCCTGCGCTCTGACTTTCATGCCTCTACGTATACTACTGTAGGTTTAATACATTTATAAACAAGTCAATCAATCTGTTTCTTGTATGTATTGAAACGATGGCTAAAACATAATTGTATCTTTAAAGTGACGTTTAATTTCTTCTCTATACAATTTAGACAATATAATTTATGTTTTCTATCTTTTCCTTACAGACGGTACAATGGGTGTCTGGGAATCTCTGCCAAACGGCGTGTGTGGACTAAAACACAGAGTGATCACTGTTTGATTACTGAAGAAAATGTCTACCGTTCAATGTGTCATTATCCCGATAGTGCTAATGCAACGTCATCCAATCGCTCATTTACTCATAAGTATAAAACATTAGTTATCAGCCTTAGTTTTGATACTCTCCGCCAGGGCTGCGCTCCGATGCTAGTATATCGAAAAGCGGAGCTGTCCAGAGCTTTCGTCCTTACACTCAGTAGCAACGAGCCTCTGATCATGTGACAATTTGTCATATGCTGTCAAACCGTAAGATATGGCGGATTTTTACAAGATCGACTACTTTATCATTAGGTCAGTTCACGAGATTGTCACTTTTTCTGTCGTATTTATTTTAATGCTCCGATCCGTTTGCCCTTTACAGCCAAAATTTGTTTCATGCTTTGGTGTAAATAAAGTGCCATTCAAATTGTTTATGGGCTCGCAGTGAGTACTAATTGTTGTTAATCAACATTGATGAAGTTTGTTTCTTTATTTGAACAAAGTGTTTTTACAATCAATCACATTTTAATGCCATAAGTTAAATAGAAGTAATTATGACCGAACGTAAGCTCCTCATTTAGAACGATGTTTACCGTAGCACTGCGTCTAATATGTATCAAATAATTAAAGAATATATGATAGACTTGTGAATCTTAAGAAACTTCGAGGTAGGAGATATTTTTATGTAGGATTTACGTTGTTGGGACCTATGTTTCACTTCGGGATATCCGAGTTTTTCGAGTTTTCAGAGTTTGAATTATCAGAGTTTTTATTACTAAGATTAAGAAGAGTTTTGGCCGGGACCGATGAAATACTTCGAGTTAAACGGGGTCTTCGAGCTATACGAGTTCGAGATAACGAGGTTCGACTGTATTTGTTTTTTGATCGGTTTTGCGTTGAAATTTCTCTTACGGTGACATATTTGGGAGAAATAAAGTTTCGGTCTATTTATTCAGTTATGTAACACCGAAATAGATTGTCAATAGTCTTCCTATAGTCTTGACATTTAGCCGTTGACAGGGGGTTTAATTGGTGTAAGTTGGTGTAAAGAACGACAATTTCTGAGTGTAAGGACAGACAACTCTGAGTAGAGATTGGCTTTTAAGGATTAACGAACGTTAACGGAGATGCATGAATATCATACCTACTAATATGTTCATCTCGTTGATTGGCATAGTAAGGCATAATGAGTGGTTCAGTTACAGATGGATTTCCGTGAAATTATTGGAATTTAAATAAAAACAAATCCAAAATAATTGATCTTAAAGTATAACATTACGTCTGGAATTTGATGTACCTTGCAATTCCAAGTCTGATAAAGTAAACGGCGCCATAATTAATGTTTCATCATATGTATTTGTTTAAAAAAAATGAAATTCTAAAGTAAAACAACCCCTATTAATGTGAAAAACAATGTCAGCTTGGATTATGAAAGAACAACCTTTTCATATAAATAATAACCTCCTTGGCAGAGCATTGCATAAATAGTTTTGCTCGTTCTTGGTGTCATTAATGATATAATCATAATAATGTTACATTTGTTTGTTTGTTTGTTTGCTTTTGTTTTGCAATTTTCTAGATATCCTTAGAAATGAGAGTTCAGCGGGGGAACATTTCATGCTTTTGCAAATTAAAAAAATCATACAGTTATATTCTATAAAACACCAAATATTTCAATTTGTGATGAAATCTAAAATCTTAAGCAAATAAACGATAAGAAAATTGAGGTTTTTTTCTTGATTTGTTGCACTCCTCTATATGAATGGCCTTATAATCAATCTGTGTTAGACGTCTTGTTTGTATTTACAAGGACATATATTCACATATTATCCTTGTTTACCAGTTGTAACAAATATCTGTGTTTAAAAATAATAATGAAGGTATAAGGTACTCCAGGTCCGTTGTAGTAGGGAGAAGAAAGCCACGCTGAAATGTATAACTATGACATCATTTTTTACGGTAATCAAAAACACATTCTTGTCATTTTACTTACAACAAATTATTTTATTCGTGTAATGTTTTAATGTGCATAAAACACCAAAATGATTCTGTAAAATGGTTATCTGCCTTTGGTTCAACAACAGTCAGACTAACTTTACATTCATTAATTTTTGTGAGATATCTTATTTTCGTGAATGTCGCGAAAGCATAACAATTTAAGTATTCAGTGCGTTGAAGGGTTATGTCAAATCATCGATATTTATTTTTTTGCATGAAATACGTAAATAACCCGTTAAACTATAAAGCGATAAATAAAAACAACGAAAACGTGTTAATCAACTTTGTTTTGTTTTGTTAATTTATTTTACTGAGAAGCTACTAAACTACTCGTTAACCTAAAAGATTAAAACATAGAGAAAATTAAGCATAATTCAATTCTGAATTTCTTTACTCGCGAAAATGAACTATTATACAGTAAGATATCACCTATCGGTTCGAACGTCATATGCCAAGTAAAAGTATCCTTTCAGTACAGTTATGTCATACATTAGTATCGCTTATTATACAATATCTATAAACATCTCGTAACGGTGTACAACATGTACGCATACACATCGCATATCTTATTTTCTGATCGTAAAAAAATCCCATCAAAAGTATTGCTTAGCTATATAATACAATAAGTATGTATTCAGAATAGAGCCATTACATGATAATCTTATTCAAATACGATGTATGGGCCGAGTCTTGAGATATATATATCAGCGGGGTGCTATCGAACCAAAATGCAGTCAAGGCAAGGTACATAAAGTCCATATGAAATTGAAAAACAAAATCCTTTAGATCGCAAAATAAGGCAATTGTTTTATCGTCAGATCGGCGATGTCGCCATCTTGAAGTCATGTCAATTTGCCATCAATTCGTCTTTACGACATCATGACGTCATGTCTGCTCTGTTCATTCTGTCGTCGCAATAAATATTATTACCTGAGGTGATACATAAAACAATATGTCAGATATGTATCCCATGTATATGTAGTCATATAATAAATAATTCTTTGTAATACTATTTTATTTGTAATTCGATATACAATATACCTAGTATTTCAGCGGTCACCTGTTTATTCTGCAATTTAATTCCGCGTTATACGATGAGAGGTACGCTATAGGATAAACTGTTGCGATAATTTTAACAGAAACATACACAGCAGCATATATAATATTAGATTATATTTTCATTATTTTTATCGAAAGCCTATTTTGTTTTGTAAATGAGGTATCATTATATTTCAAATTAGGTATACATGTCTGTACCAAGAGTTAGAGGTAACACAAACCGCTTTTGTATAGCACTAATTTCTCATCACATTAATTCGATAGCAGATCAATAAATGTTCGTATGTGTTTTGATATTATGAAACACGTTTTTCGTCATGCATTTTGCTAGAAAGATTTTGTTATTCTCCTTTTGATTTCCTGGTTTTATGACCGTAGATGGAAAGACGGTTTTTCTGGAGCGGATCACATCACAACACATGCATGGGGAAGTAGATACGTTGAAGTACCGATATGTTTGTTAATGTCCTATGTTTAAGTCCTATTTCGCCTTTAGAGACAGGTTTTCCATTGTTTTTTTCATCATGGTAAGTTGGAGTTCCCCGTAAAACGTCTTGGGTTTGCTCTTCTGTGATTTTGTTGCCGTCTTGGATTGCGCATTCCGCCTTGATTACTGGCCATTGGGTTGTTTTGTGGCATTCCGCCCATTGGACCATTAGTTGGCATTTGTCCGAATCGTTGGTTTCCTCCACCCATTCCACCAGAAGTCGGCGGTAACGGAGTTGGTGGTACTGGGATGTTAGGATTTCCGCCACCCATGCCTTGGTTTGTTCCTATCCTGCTATTTACTCCATGGAAGGTACCCATGCCGCTCATTCCCGAACCTCCTCCCATACCCGGGCCAACATCAATTCCTTGACCACCCATTCCAGAGTTAGGTCCGAAACCCTGGCCACCACCCATATCCGGACTCATTCCCATACTCATTCCTCCATTTATTCCACGAGAACCTCCCATACTACCCATTCCTTGGTTACCTCTCTGACTTGGTGTATCACGATTTACGCCACCAAATCCTCCCTGGCCTTCCCTCCCTTGACCACCCATGACTTGTCCTATCGGGTTACCTCCCATTCCCTGGTTACCACTCATTCCCTGGCTACCTCCCATGCCACTCATTCCCTGGCTAGCTCCCATGCCACTCATTCCTGGGAAACCACCAATCCCCTGGCTACCTCCCATGCCACTCATTCCTTGGTTTCCTCCAGGTCCCTGGCTACCTCCCATGCCACTCAGGCCCTGGCTACCTCCTACATTCGGTACTCTCGTTGGGGGTTGCATATCCCGATTAATACCACTGAATCCTTGGTTGTTACCACCCATTCCTTGACCTTGACCCCCCATTCCCTGACTACCAAATTCTTGACCTTGACCCCCCATTCCTTGACCACCATTTCCTTGACCACCCATTCTTTGTTGTCCCATTCCCTGACCACCCATTCCCTGACCCTCCATTCCTTGTTGCCCCATTCCCTGACCCCCCATTCCCTGACCCCCCATTCCCTGACCACCCATTCCCTGACCACCCATTCCCTGACCCCCCATTCCTTGTTGCCCCATTCCCTGACCACCCATTTCTGGACCCCCCATTCCTTGTTGCCCCATTCCCTGACTCCCCATTCCTTGTTGCCCCATTCCCTGACCCCCCATTCCTTGACCCCCCATTCCTTGTTGCCCCATATCCTGACCACCCATTCCTTGACCACCCATTCCTGGTTGTCCCATTCCCTGACTCCCCATTCCTTGACCACCCATTCCTTGTTGACCCATTCCCTGACCACCCATTCCTTGACCACCCATTCCTTGACTGCCCGGTCCTTGGCCATTAAAGCCCGGACCATGAATACCTGGTTCACCAACCATTCCCTGACCACCAATTCCTTGACTGCCCGGTCCCTGGTCAGTAAATCCCGTACCATGAATACTTGGTTCACCACCCATTCCTTGACCACCCATTCCTTGTTGCCCCATTCCCTGACTCCCCATTCCTTGACCACCCATACCTTGTTGCCCCATTCCCTGACCACCCATTCCTTGACTACCCATTCCTTGACTGCCCGATCCTTCACCAACCATTCCCTGGCCACCAACTGTTCCTTGGCCTCCTCCCATTCCTGGTCCACCACCCGTACTGCCTTGATTATCTATTCCTGCATTCCCTGCACTAATGACGCTTGTTGCTCCGGCATTTTTATCTTTGTGGAAAAATATTTTGCATTTCATGACATCCTTATTCTTTTTCTTTCTTCTATTGTTCCTGTTTCTGTCTCTTCTATTCATTAGCTTTGCCCTTACTACTACAATGTAGGACAGGGTAGGATCAGTAATCGGGATTGTTGTGGATCTTGCATTTGGATTCGGAACTTCGGTGATTGTCCATCTTCCCTGGTAAATCCACTGGAACACCCTGTGTAATACACGGAATCCCATCACCGGGACAGGCATTGGATCCCAGGACACTGCCAACAATGTAGTGTTTACTTCCTTCATACGACCAACCTTTATGTTCTTTGGTGTATCAAATTCTGAAATGTATAATCAGAAATACGCGTTTTAAACAGATTGTCATTTTCTCAAATATGCTCCACATTGAAGGTAATGACCACATAAGCATCATTGTTGATGCATGGTGAACACAAAAATCTCAACACTTAATGACGTTCTCCATGCAAAGGGAATCTGAACAATTCTAACGTAAAAACACACATTGCTTCCTCACAACTGACTATTATGCCAAACGCTGATCATTCGAGAAACATTTTCAAATATATGTCTTTCGAATAGCTTAGCACAAGCATACCTCGTTTAGGAGTTTTCAGTTGTACTTCGACCTCGTTTCCAATTCCCTTGTCGTTCTTAGCAGCAATGACGAATCTGTGAAGTAAGTTGTCGTCTGCAAACAGGAGAACAGATATTGTGATATACTTGAAAGTGTAATCGAAATACAACTAAATATTGTGGAGAATTGAACACAATTTACAGAAAACACTAACAAACAATGTGCGTGTCCTATTCTATGACTACTTAACGCCGTGATTGCCAATGAGAACATTTTGAAGGTAACGTACATATCATCAAATATCTTCATCGGACTAAACCAAACAAAAACGGAGAAAGACAGGTTCACGATAGCAAGATCAAAAGGTAATTTTGTTACCGAAATATTTATTTCAACTTCGTGTGTGTGTGTTTGTTTGTGAAGGGGGAGTGGGTTTTACTTACCGAGGTAATCCGAATTCCACGATACAGACATATTAGTGATGGATTCGTTTCTGAAAACACCGTTTTTGACTCCCCACATTATATGGTACTCTGGTTTCTTGAGGGCATACATGTGAAGGGGAGGTTCCCATCGGAGCTGGATCATTGGCGGATCTGTTCGTAGTACCCGACAGCGGACGTTTCTAACTTGGCTGGGCACTATAATAATGTAAATAAAATTGTAAAAATATACACACAATATAATATTGTAATTCGGTAAATGGGTTATTTGAAGATTTTTTTTACCAAAGGGAGGGAAGACAAAGCAAACTTTCCGTTTCCTATTATAAACAAAGTATATCCATGAGAACTAATGCATTAAAGAAATTAAACTAGTACAAAAGAAAGGTTTTGGTAAATTATCTGACTGTTCTGCTAGATGGAAAACAAAGATTAACACAATGTCATGCAAATCAAAATGCTTTACACTTGGCTTAAAAGGGGTAACCTTTATCATATCTTATGGGGACGAATTATTAATAATGGCAATAGGCATTATATCGAAGTTAATTGTATATTTTCTATTGGAAATTGTCATATGGATGGTAAGTCAAAAACATTCCTAAACAGTGTTCAGCGATCAACTGCAATTTAATTTATTGGAATGTAACTGCTTGTCTAAATGTATAACAACTGTTTAAAGGAACGCTCATTGTTTTAACAATCAATGCGATTTATTCACACAACATTAAAGACACAGTTTACTTCGTGTGTGGATGTATTTCAATATTTCTCTCTGTCTGGTAAACTATAATTGCTAATATGTGTTACTATACTGTCATTTTCATGGTACTAGTTGTACCAGGTTGTCTTTGAAGGTTGTTTTAAATACGACAACGAATATCTCCAGTGAGTTGAATATATTATTATGGCATACGATTTATTTTTGATTAAATGTTCACTTACCAGCGGCCTTGGATTTAGTGGCAACGTAGCTTGTTGGGAAACTTGCTGAACGTCGTGTGAACGCCGTTATTGAAAAGTAATAATCTTTGTTTGGCTGAAGATTGTGTATCCACATTTCTCTGGCAAATGGATCATTTGTCTCGACGTCACCCTCTTCTGGCTCAGCAAGAAAATCTGTGTAATGAACTCGGTATCCTCGGATTTTACCCTCTTGCTTTTTGGGCGGTTTAAAGGTTACCCGAATCGTGGTAGTATTATAAGCCTTTGCAAATGGTCTGATCACCTCCGCTGGCACTACAAGAGACAAACGTCCTCGTTTATACTTCATATAATTGTAAACATCGCTCACACGACAATTTAGGTTTCCGATACATGCTATGTACAAATAAACTAACAATTACTTTCATGTTCATTCGCTTTACTATAATTTATTGTTTTAAAGTTGATAAAAAGAATCACTCATTGAGGATTGCCATGATACATTAAATGTCTTAAACATCGCACATTTGATATAGTGTATACCTTACTAAAGTTCAAGTAAACTCAAAGACACTGGATCACATGCGTGAATCGTCTCATATTGCAATAGTGCATTACGCGTATGGATATATTTCACAATGGCTGTAGTTGAATAAAAGAGTACAACATGAAACGTCAGTTGAACAACTATATGTGGATGTGCTTTTATTTCATACATACAATTTGGTTTTTATATGCTCAGCACTACCCTATTTTAAGCTTATTTTTCTTCCCCAAAAACTTGAACCATACAATAATGACCGACACAACGACACAGAGAACAGAATAAAGACGTCACGTTACCAAAGTGTAAATCGAAGGATAATGTTTGGAAGCCATGATTGTTTTCAATTTGTCAATTTGTCAAAAATGGAAAACAAGACAAAAAACAAAGAGAAAAAAGCTGAATCAGGCTGTAAGAGTTAACATGTTTGTAATAAGATTTTATCACATGATGTACCGTGTTATCCAATGAATCTACTCGTGTAATTTTACGTATCAGCCCTGTGATTGGTTGTAAGTTTCAATTGTTTCAATTGTGACGTCACGCCTAGGACAAGTACATGACGTCACAGACTTACGCACTGGAGTCAAAATGGCGTCTTTTTACTTTACAATATTTCATAAAAAAACAACTTTACACGAATAAATGCCACAAATCTTGATTATGTGATAAAAAGGATCTAACACTCGTTTTCATTTTATATGAAATTTATGAAACTCGTCACGAATTTTCATAAATCTCATATGAAATGGAAACTCCTGTAAGATCCTATATGTATTGCTCCACTTTAGTTAGCATTTGTCACAATGAACTACCAAAACTATCGGTTGATACAACACATTTAATATGACAGGTAATCGTTAATACCATTTATGACTTACCAAAGCCTGGGGTCGATACCATCAATTGGTCTGATTGATCCGATTCCCCATTGTCGGAAAAAGCAGAGATTGAGAAAACGTGTGTAGTTCCTTCTGTCAAGTCCTTTATCTTGAGGAAGTTGACAGCAGGGCGGATGTCTACCGTCTGGTTGTTTAATGTGTATGAGTCATGAATGAACACTCTGTACTGCACAATTTCTCCTCTGATAATTGGCGGATCCCAGTCTAACCTGATAGAGTTTGGACCTTTTGCTGTACCCCTCAAGTTAACCGGTGGTGATGGAACTGTGGAAATCAACGTTAGTAATAGCTATTTATACATTGGCTTATGCATAATAAAAAGCAACTCCATATCTTGATTAACCGTTATTCATGAATATTATAGCAAAAGTTACCGTTGACTATGTACGAAAACCTTTTATGTTTTAATACAGTTGATTATTCTTGAAACAAAGGATACATCATATCTTATAATAGTGTTATCTATGCATACTATAAAACAACTCATAGCATACTGTTGATTATATGTAAGTATATTATAAAGTTATTCAATATATAATGACTCATTTGATTAAGTATAATACAGCCTATGAAGAAATGTCATATAATATACGTAATATAATAGAGTTGTTATTATATATTAAGAAGAAAGCTCTTATCTCCTATAACAGTTAACAATGCATATTTTTAATCATCAAGGGGTAGGTGAATGAGGAAATGTTTAATAAATAAATATGCAGAATATGATGGTTGTGCAGATTATGAAGATATCTTGTGCTAGCACGTATGGTAAATTTGAGTGTGTGTGTGTGTTTCTTTTCATGATTATTATATTATGAAAAAATCGTCGAAAAAGAAAAAATTAGAAAGAAAAAATGATTTTTAAGAAATGTTCTATCTGATGACGTATTCGATTCATGCTATTTTTAGTAACAGGGAATATCCACTGTTGGCGGTGTGTGGCGAATTTAAAACTGGGCGAATAAGCGAACGTTTAACGGGCGAACGTTTTCAGTATACAGTATGTATGCAAGGGGAAAATTTCCTTGAGTTATGATTATAAATAAAACGTACATTCATTTTATTAAGCTACCTTTGGTTGGTTGCAGCATGTACGTGGCGCAATCCATTAACAGAAAGGGTATAGTCACGGCTATGGATGTACAATGTACTTTACAAAAGACACTAGGTAAAAGCTCACTACCCTGGAATGTCTGAATAGAACCGTCCTGCTTGTTTGCCTGACCACGTGGTGGGCTTACAACTGGCATACACCTAACAAAGCATCTCATCACAGGGTTCGCGCGCTATATATCTGTTCTCATATTTGCGTATGAATACCCAACCTCGGCAGTAACAATATTGAAACTAACCTCGTGCAAGTAAGTATTTTATATAGCAAGGCAAACTCTAATCTTCCTTAAAATGGTAAAACAAATAAACTTAGCTTTTAAACGTGACAATTATTGAATGTACTGAACGTTAAAATCGTGATCTACGAAGCGATTAGAAAGAAAAACCTATATTTTCAAAACCAAAAATTCCTATCAGCCTTTTCACGCATCTTATATTTCAAGAAGCTATTTCCAATGAACGCATGTAAGTGTGTCCTTATGAGCTTTGTAAACACTCTGTCTTTTTGTTTTTTATCATCAACTTTAACTAATTTTAGTTGTCGCACCTAGTTCGATTTCAGAAAGCACTTTTTGTATTTTTTATGATTTCAAATGTTCTGTAATGTTCTATTAAAATTGCAAAATGCTGTTCTTAAACGGAAGAATTTCAAATGATCAACGCTACACTGTCATCAGATTTAACATTTAAAAATAACTTATATGGTAATTTTAACATCGTAAGACTATGAGGATAACACATGCTCCAGTTCTTATAACCGTAATGTGAAGGTTTCATTTAATTTGTTTACATCTACTTACTGACGTCAGGGGTGTGGATAATTTCCGGAATGCTGTTTGATTCTACAACCATACCATCCACGGCTGCAACACGGATCCTATACCGTGATCTAGGCGCCAAATCTGTTATAGAAGCGGAAGTCTGCGAGGCATCACAAATTCGAAAAACAACTTCCGTAGGAGCAATTGTTCCGTCTAACTCGAGAGGTTGGAAGTATACTTTGTATTGGAGATTATCCGGAATGATCCGTAGCGGATCCCAGCTGATTGTAATAGTAGAAACCCCATCAACGGTTGTTGTTTCTGTCAAAACGTTCTGAGGTTTCGGAGGAGCTGAAACGAAACAAGATATACATAATTGATAAACCAGCCGATTTTGATGAAATCCCGGCTTTCCCTTGACCCAGTTCAGAGCCTGGTCAACTTTCATACAACGAATATTTGATACAGTATAATACAAAAAGGTATTCGTGCCTAAACTACATGTACATGTATATCTATAGCGATTCAAAATAACAATTATAAGGCAAGAAATATAACAAATACAAAATATATATGCAAATTTCCTGGTAAGTTTAATGTTTTCATTTTTGCTTGTAAGGCTGATCAGATTTAAAAGTCTGGTCATTTCTCTAGGAATACATAAAACTGTGACAAGTAGCATGTATATGATTAACCAATTTAAAAGCAATAATGTATATGTAAGATACGTTTACTATTTAATTATATATTACAAAATGGAGTTAATAGCGTCAACAGGTATCGTCGTAAACGATAGCGAGTCGATGATCAGACATACAATATCAAACGCCATCACCTAAAGGATTCGCGTACCGATGCCAAAACCTCTTAATATGTACTGAACATTTTTACCTGCATAATACTAGCTTGAATACAGCATTTCTGTAGAGAAACACATACTTTGCGGATCTGTTATGAAGATTAGATAAAAAAAAATAAAAAAAATATCAAAGTGTTTTGAGAGTAAAAATGTGGCCAGAATGAGATTCGAACACCTGACCTCCAATATGACTGTTCTAAACGACTGCACTACTGATCGACGGTATTTCCTGGCCCAGCCAGGTTACAGTAACATATATACGAAACTAAGAAATGTTACTGTGTGTGTGAAAAACTACAGCGGAACTCTCTAGTGTTGGAACTCTCTAGTGTTTCCCCTGCAATGAGGGACAGGGAAGTTGAAATATATGGTCCAACATGTCGGTAAAACGTAAACTGAATTGGATGGAATTGCTTCGCGAATACTAGGTGGTGTATCCTTTTATGTGATATCTATATCACTGATATACATCAATCTATCAATCAATAAAGAATAACAATCTTGAATAGCGAATTACACAACTGATATGATTTCTGGTTTTGAATGTAGTATGACAAATTAGCGTTAGTCAACTGTATCTCAAAATTATAATTGTATCCTTCATTTATATCTACATTTATTGATTTAATTTGTATTACAATTTACTTTTTATTTATTTATTTTAATTGAAATTTTGTTAATGCGTTTATATTTTGTGAACGTTTTGATTGTGTTATCAAGCATCAATATATATATATATAACAATACATTAAACTATTTATTATTGATGTTAACAAAGTCTTTAAGACATTGTTGCGTATTTCATACTTAGAAATATCACAACGTATGTCAGAAATAAACACGCCGATCCAGATACCGTGAGTGTACTACTTCATAGTGTCATTTCAGAGTAATGAAACGCATGTTAGCTGACAACACGTCATTTCCTGTGAAAAACGTCATCAGTCATTGCTGTGACAGGTCTCATTAGAAACGGCATGATTTAAGGGGCGCCTAGGGGGCAATTATAATATCAGGATCTATCATTGCCTTAGACCATTGTTTATTTATTTGTAAAATTAATTATTTGATTGCAGTTGGTGAATACAACTTACTCTTGACAAGAGTGACGACAACGGATAGATAGCCCTTGAACATAAACACAGTTTTTGTATCAGTAATTAAATCCGGCCAGTGTTTCCTTTTTAACTCTGACGTCATGCTGACATTTTCTAAATGGGGATATGTAAATTTGGTCACAGAAGCGACAATTAGCATTAACAGTGTGAAATCTGTTATTACACAGCGCCTTATGAATAAAGCTTCGCAGCTTAGTATTAAGTCACGATCGACTTTTAAAAACACATTGAACAATTTCAAAAATTATATTTAACGTGTGGAGAAATATTATTAGTATTGTGTATGCTATATGATGGTGATAATCTTCACTCCCATGATTAACATGTTATCCTAGTCGTGATACGAACTTATAATTGTTTTAAATTTTATGTCATTATAACATTATCATTTTTGATGCCATAATACATGTAAAGTATACGGTTATAAATTGTCTATCATCGTCTATTCCGTCTTTGCGTATTTCAGAGTTATCTTCTCTTGGGAGCAGGCATTGATTGTTACGTCATTGGTTTGTGTGAGAAAATTACGTCTTTTTCTCAAAAATTGATGACGTTACTCTCACAACCAAGTGACGTAACAATCAATACCTGCTCCCAAGAGAAGATAACTCTGCAATACGCAAAGACGGAATATGTGATACAAGTGTACTTGTGCTGTAGTGCACACATGTTCAAAATCAAAGGGTCTCGCTCTCAATTGATGTATATCTGTTCTGCCCCCTCCTTCTCCAGCATATGTCGTGACAGAATCAAAGGGTCGGGGTTAAATATTTCAATGATTTCAAGCATAAAATCCTGACCAACCGTCCGCTAGACTGATACTTTGAAGATTAAAGAGGAGCTACAAACGATTAAAAAGCCTGATAATTTTACCGTTAAGCTGCAGCTCGATTCCTTTATCTTTTTCAAATACATTAAACAAGTCTTATTGTATCATCCACAAGGTGTCGCGAAAAGAGGCTTCGTATGTATAATGGCATAGCCAAGGGGTGCAGAGATAATATGTGCCTCGAGAAAGGAACTGAATTATTAGATTTTGTGATAGTAACGCAAGCAATATACACCCCAATGTGTCTGGGCATGGGTAAGACACCCGGCCATGGACACAACAATATAAATTATACAGGTCACGTTTATTTATTTTATTTTTTTATTGGAAATCTTTTATATTAAAAAACAGTTAGAGAGATATTTTCAGAAGGTCACCTCAATTTTGCCTAGAAGCAGAAACAAAAGTCATACTAGAACTGATCCAGAGTGCGCAGTGTTTAACCGATGCCATGTGATCAGACGTTAATCTAACACCGTTACGAAATTTTGACATACAAGTAACTATTTAAACATCAGGAATTTGACCCAATTTTTCTGAACAGTTTGTACACGCACAGTACCGGTGAGTCCGTATTGGTCAGTGTAGGAGGTGTGTGTAAAATAGTACTTAATACATGTATCGATATCAATATATATTGACCTTTATGTAGACATGACGTGTAAATCAGTATGTATATCTGACACATCTAGGACAGTTTGATTTCCGTCCCGTACGAGTAATATCGCCAGAAGAAGACTTCGTGCTGTATTTCCCATTTTGGAATATTAATAGATAATGAGAAATATGATTTATTTAACAAATATTAGTATTTACATGTATACATATATATTTTAATGCATTTCATATATGCATATATGATGTATATGTATTATGAAATTATACAAGATTTTCGTGTTACACGAAGAAATCGTTATAAGGCACTTAACATTAGAGATGACCGACTTTTATACATTATAATCAAAAGAATATTTGAGAACGCTTACTCAAATGTAAGCACGTGGTCAACTTAAACTGTCCATATGTGTGCCCTTGTGTTGTGTGTGTGCATAAGGTTATACATGCGGAGTTCTTGTTATGTAGACCCATATCCCTTTTCCCTTGAAATTGACTGTAAGTGACAGCTGAAAGCATTGCAATACTGCGCCCTTAATTTGGCGGGTTTTTTTCTGGGGTTTTGCTACAGTGAACAAAATATCAATACCTCAAACACTTTATAACCGAAAACGTTCTCAATATTATAGATTATCTGGTGTCCGGTAACTCAAACAGTTTTCAACTGATTTCCAAATATAGATATATATATAAATATAAGAAAGCACCTTAAAATTATACCACTTAATAGGATAACTTGATGTGAAGATAGATTACCAGATGAATGCCAAGGAATAGTGACGTCATAGTACATCGTTTTATTGTAGGTTTTGTTTTTGGTAACCTTGTTAGGATGTATTCTAATAATAGATGTACATACTTCGTCCGTCGTCAGTTTGTCCCTGTCTCTTTGGTATTCTAACCACAGGTGCGCCGACCATTTTATGGAGACATATTTGATGACTTTTATGTACGGAACTCATCAAAATGTCACTTCAACCTGACTTCCTTCTGGATCTACTAACACTTTAGCTCAGATAAATGTATACCACTGTTTTGTATAGATTACTCAAACATAAGTTTACAAGAATAATGTTCTTCAGGGCCCCCGTATTTACGAAACCTTTCTCATGCTCAAACCAAGATTTAGTGTTCAAGACCAAATCGTGTACCCATGATAAATTCAGAAAAACAATGAAAATAACAAATTCAATGATTCGGAAGAACTTTGGAGAAACCTAAAGCCGAATACTGTTTTCAATGTTTAAACTACATGTAGAATGTTTGACAGTGTTACACGATTTAAACGAATACCAAGAAAGTCGACTTGAGCACAGAATCCATGCCTGAACATGGTAACGGTTTCGTGAATACGGGCCCTGATGTCATAATTGTATAAATAGTACGTCGAAATCTTTTAACTTGTTAATAAAAACGACTCCGTGTGAATTGTTGAATTGTAACGAAAACAATTCACTGCATGCATCGGTCAGTGCTTAAACAGCTGTGCTTGTTTTTTTATTGGTGAAATATGCCTGTTTATTAGAAAAGGATGTAAGTAAATCCCTGTTGTTAACTAGAATCCCTTACTCTCCGATTGACCCAGTTTCTAGCCACAACTGATCTGGTTTCTCTACCACAAATTGTTAGAAAAACAGTTTTTATACAAAACAAAATCGTTTATCCAGTCAGCTCAAACCCTTGCTAGAAACGAAGGTTGCTAGATTATCGAAACTCTTTTGCATACCTTAGCATTGACATGTCCTTACGACATACAAAAGTCAATACAAAACTACAAACACGACCCCATATGTATAATTAGCAAGTGTTAATGGGGTTTTTTCGATGACAATACTAACTAATTAGTATATTGAGGCCATAATAGTTTTAACGATATAATTACCTTCCTCTTAGTATACCTTGATTATTGATATTTTAACTTAAAAAGACCTTGTATAATAGGTGTTTATAATAAGGTTAGTGTTTCTAGAACAATTAACTTCAACATATGAGAACAGAGGTCAAAATCACAGATTAACGTTTCTAGATATTTCGTCGTGTGTACAATACAATACATAAGAAATATCATGTTTTGTATTTTAATATATACATTGAATTAATGAGAAGCGTGTCTTGGCTCGACATTCCGGTGTCTACTGGTAACAAACCCTATGACATTTGACCCCGGATTCGTGGAGCATCAATCATGATGATTATGTAGAGGCTGGTGGGACGTGTAATACTACTTGTCACAGAGGAATAGGGGATTTATAATCACGTAGCCCACATGTTACCATGGTGCCAGACTTTATTTAAACAATTACACCAAACACAAATTGCTTACATTTGAATCACACACAGAGTGCTAAAAGATGACTGTAACACACGCCTATCAAGCTTGCTAAGAGATACAATATGCAAAAGATTAATAACACTATACCATATAGCTGTTTTGTTTTTCTAGGATTTCATCGGTGATGCAAGGTGCCAAAACAATGGGAAAATGGGCAACTAATTGGTCTTAACTGCTTTTGAAACATATGGGGAGTTGCATCAGCTAAATGTATTATTTAAAAATAGAACAATAAAAGGTAAAATCAGTAATAAAAATCAATGCAGAAGAAAAATAACAAGAGTAATGTCAAATGATTTTTAAAGTCAAATTCGTTTGTAGTGAAAAAGGAATCTGTGCTCATTTTGTATTCGTTATTTATGACGGGTTGTGTCCGAAAACAAATCTCTAGAAATACGAAGAAGGGGGCACCTATTTAAAACAATGTTATGAGTTGATGCATAAAACGAAAGAAAAAAAGTCTTGCTGCAATATATCAAAGTTCAAAGGTCGAAAGAATAAAAATCCGTAAATAAAGCGCAAGGGGAGAGGTGCTTACAATATCAGTACGAACATTTACATTACGGTTTGCTCCGAAACAATATGACGTAATCTGAAACAGGGTTTATGGAAACTGCCAAACTGGAATTTGACAAGAGCCTGCTTTTGCAAGTTTATATAAATACACTAACGTATAGGTGGTCGCCATTTTTCTGGTGCAGTGAGAAAGCTATGTGTACGTAAATGTTTGATATTGGTACGATTTTACTAAAGCATTACAGTGTGGGTAAGTCGAGTAAAGTCCAAGGTGTTTTTCTTTTGTTTTGTGTTTTCTCAGTTTCAGTTATTTTTCAATTTCGACTCGATTTAGAATTTTGATTCTGTCCTCATGTGTTGTGGAAATTATCATAATGTATCCATTATAATTAAAGTTAAACAACAACATAACTCTGACGTGTCAACAAAACCTATAATTAGAACTCATTATGATAACACTACAGCAGCAATATGAATAAAAGAAATATTACCATGTCAACTATTGGAAAAGTACAGGAATAATAATATGGTTTGAATGAGTAAGTGTCTACCTGATCAACTAAACCCGTCATGTAACTCTAAAGAATATCAAGGTAATGACACGTAGTCAAAGTGAGAACTAGGGCAGTGACTGCTCACTAATAAGTATACTCAAAAACATCGACTTCCGCGTCACACAAGGAAATAGAATATTTCCACAATGAAATCCTGATGAAATATATAATATAAAGAATGTTGGTTGAGTTCACCTTGACCTTCATCATAAACAGTTTACTATCAAAAGCCGATGTGTACACCACAGTCCGCCGACAGGTGACATAAACATATTGTACATACAGCACAAACAAGCCCACACATTAATTCAAATAAAAGACGGTCAAGTAAGAGTAATAGAAAAATCATGATGAGAATGTTACTAAGGACTTGTCGTTTATTAAGGGCCGTGCGTCACCAATCAACTTAATAAGACCGTTGTTACCAGGCACGTATACGTACATAAAGACTTATAGTGAGACACTGCCACAGTAACATTAATCATTATTGAGATCAGTTCAAATATAGCATATTGGTTGCAGTCGAGTCATATACCTTCAGAAACAAAAAACCTACATAATAACGAGATGGATGCATATCTGAATATTTAAGATAGCAGACATGCACACATCGGCGGTGACTCCCGTTGATAAAACGGTGCTCATGAATGTATTAATCACCTTTGAAGATTATTTAATTACGCTTTTTTTCACTTGTCTAACACACCTCGACAAAGTGTGCAGCTCAATCAAATCAGACGTTGCACCTTATTAAACTCATCAAAATACGTCTAGCCGTGACAATATTGAATTGCTTTTATCGTTTGTTATAACAAAGCATTTTCTGCCATTTTTATATTTTTGAAATATTCATATTATCATAAGTAATCGTTATTTGCAATGAAAGCAAATCATTTTAATATGCATACAACAAAAGGTGGCATTGCATGTTTAATATGTATAAGAAGAGGTACATATATAAAAAAAAAGAACGAATCTTGAGTCAAACTGAGTAAAGCGATGGCGATAATTTTGAGTATGACGCACATATATCTACGGCCCCTGCAATGTTTACCATAACTTATAATTAACAGGGTTCCGTATACCAGTGACAAAAAATTAACAGTGCATGGGCATATTAATTAATTTATGTCGGCTGCATCAGGGTCTGCAGAAAACATAAGGTCCACAATGTCGTTGTCAAACGTAACATTTTGAGAATTATATATGTTCATACAATGTGCCATCTATTTGACGTTTCGTTTTGATTTATGTCTGTACATAGAGTAACCAGGGCACCGCTGTGTCACTAGGGTAACACACAGTGTAACCAGGACAACACACAGTGTAACCAGGACAACACAACGTGTCACTAGGATAACACACAGTGTAACCAGGACAACACATAATGTAACCAGTACATCATAACGTGTCACTAGGACAACACACAGAGATCCCAGGACAACACATAATGTAACCAGTACAACACAATGTGTCACTAGGACAACACACAATGCAACCAGAGCAACACAACATGGCACTAGGGCGACACACAATGCAACCAGAGCAACACAACGTGTCACTAGGGCAACACCCAATGCAACCAGAGCAACACAACGTGGCACTAGGTCAACACACAATACAACCAGAGCAACACAACGTGTCACTAGGGCAACACACAATGCAACCAGAGCAACACAATGTGTCACTAGGGCAACACACAATGCAACCAGAGCAACACAACGTGGCACAAGTTGTAGACAGGGAAAGTTCCGAAATAACCTACGTAGTATATGAAGTAGACACATGCAGTAACTAGAAGAAAAAAAACACATTTGGACACCCAATATAGCGACGAGAGTAACTAGGTCAGGGACGTGTACAAAAAAGGCAACAGGAATAATACAAACGGGCATAAAACATTATGAATGAAATGGAAATAAGACACATTACAAATATTTGGTGAAATAGGCCAGCATTAGGTTACACTTGTATAACTTAAAACAATGTAATTCGACATTATTTTATACACATGTGGTCTTAATACTATAAAAAAAATCTGAAAGTTCATGTTTTGTTTTCACAAGTGTCCATGTATTTTAAAGGACAGACACTTACCCTTTGGTTTAGAGTTATGCATGAATTGTTTTGGCGTCTCTCTAATATACAGCCGACCGCCCTTATAATGTTTTTGGAGAGTAAGTTGAAAAGGTATAGGAGCTGTTTGTAGAGATTATCTGTGGGATATTTACGTTATTTGTTTAAATTCTCTGAACGTAGTAGAGTGGAATATTGACGTTATCACTGAAGTAACTTGGTCAGCTGTTGTTAATTATTTTTTATGTCAGATAAGTATTGGTCCTCTAATTATGATAAAACGGGATTATATTACGCCCAACAATAAAATTAGCATACTAGCAATGGACTAACTCAGATAGGCAACACAATATCGGAACAATGAGATTGTATTTTACCATATGTATATTGTGGTGTTTTTTTACATTAGTTTATTACGTTGAAATATAGATATTAAGAGTTGTTAAGATATTTATTATAATATGGCAATAACCAATAATAGATAAGATTTTATGGTTTTGTGATATGGGAATTATTAAAAGATATATAAGAAATAAAGTTCTCAAAACTGAAGTAAAACTGATTCATAATCAACCACCGGGAACAAAAACATTCTTTCTGTTTAAGAAAATAAATCGTCTTGATTGTGATGTTCGGGAGAACATTTCATGTCAGGAGAAATACAAATATTGTCTCCGTTGTTGGTAAGTGTTATACAATTTCAAAAGACGACATCAGTCGGTTTTATCGCTTTATCACTACTGGTTTTACAGTTGTTTTTGTATTTACGTTGAAGCTGAGAACTCAATATAACAGCGACAATTCCTGGTCAAGAAACAGTACACATGGGAACAATCTCAAAACCCAAATTTATCAATGCGTTAATTCTCCTCTTATCGCTTAACACAATAATAACACTGAAATGCAGTATCTTGTCACAGGTTGGTACGCTTATCAGAAGATAATGGTATTGGTTTCGTTTGATGCTTTACCTGTGATTTTCTAGAGAGGAAAATATCATCTTAACTGTGGGTCCGTCAAAACTGTCACGTTTGTGGTGATGATATATATGATATTGAAGCCATTTGTACGTTTTACATTCATATTGCAACGTTTAAAATACTAAATTACGTCTAAACGTCAGTGATTTACATAATTTTTATTTAATTGATAAATTTGTACGTAAAACATGACACAAGTGTTTATTTCCTGTAAAGAATAGGACAGTCTGCTCTTTTCATACTAATGAGATGCACCGCTTTGTGACATCGCAATTTATAGCTCCGGAAGAAAGAAGATAAAACTAATTTAAAGAACCAACACGTGTCATTCAAACTCGGATCTTGCTCGACGTAGGCTATTGTTCATAATGAAACTTTGATGAAAGGATCTGGACATGAATAGCATACATAATCATGAAGTCTGTAAGCTTTTGCAGTTCAAGCCTACCTGACATTTAGAACATATTTTCCATTTTATTTTTATTTATGTTGAAGAGTAAAACGACTGATAATAGTGGTAAAATCAACAAACAGAAAGCCTCTTTAGGGGTTGAAATTAATTGGTCAATGTAATCATTTAGCGTGCCCATACCTCGATATACATTGTGTAAGTGTAACATTAATATTATTTGTTTGTCACACTTTTCAATTTTTTGCCATCATTTGAATAAATCGCGTTTGACCAAGCAAACAACTAATTTCGAATTATCTGCGCATACTTCAGAGTGCCTTGCGTTTTCGATGTCACTAACTATATGATCTGTGAGTGTCGTTAATGAAACAGAGGACGGTTACCCTTCCGGAACACCAGTCTTATTTTCCTTGTACTTTTTCATAAGAATTAATGCAAATATTTCCTTTTTATTGGTCTATTGATGGGTTCATCGACTTCAAACTCGACTTACGGTTTATTTTACACTTCGTTATTCTCTTATGTTTAACTCACTAACTTAAGTATGACAGCATGGTTAGAATGTCATTTAATGTATCCCGTTTACTAAATCCTAGAAAGAAAGAAAAAAAAAGACGCACAGTACAGAGATAGTGATCCTAATATACTTTGTTGCATTGTGACAGAAATCGTAAAAAAAAAATGAATAATTTTGTTTTTTACATTTTTGAGCTAGGAGTTCAGTGGCCAAGCTTACAGTGACGGGTTACAACAATTTATAGTAACAGGAGGTCAAGAGGTCACAATATAAATGACGGATACCATGGATGAGAAATTTTGTAATAAAAAAAGTATGTTTTTCCAACTTATAATAAATTATGTTGTATATGTCTGTTTACGAATAGCATATGGGTAAATGACAGGTTATAATAAACAACGGTGTCCTGTGTTGGCTATATCGCCTATATGTGTCCATTAGTGATTAATCCGGGTTTTGTAATTGACACGTTATTGCTGTAGATATGTCTGCATTTTGACAGGTGTTCCAGGTAACGCATCGATCAGGTAAATTGATCAACGCGTGGGTAAGAAGGTCACATGTATTGATACCATAGCTATAGGCAATACCTGTAAATCACAGGTACACGTAGTATAATCGCACGAGATGCGCACAATAGTATCCTAACTCTCCACCTTTCGGTGAACAAGCCATAACTACGTCAGAGAGCCAAAGGCATATGATGTCATAGTGACGTAACGCTAATGTGAAGTTTGATTGACAGCTTACTTGTTATTAAACACAATGTATGTCCTATAAACACATTAGCTGTGTCGTCAAACATATATATGTTTTTCGATCTGTCAACAGCGAAAAAAGGTTATGAATGGACAATGGATTGGGATGGGGTATCGGACCGATCACGATGGAAGAAATGGGGGACACGGAGTGATAAAAAAAAGAAACAAATTGACGAAAGGAAGGGAAATAACTTGGAAAATGAAAGGGGGATAACTGGAGGATGAAAAGCGGGAATACCTGGAAAATGGAAAACTGTGAAATGCAAAGAAGTAAGACTAGAAGGTAGAACAATTAAAAACTGGCCCATTGGAAGGGATATACCTTGTTACAGTAGAAGGAATGGGAATACATGAGCGAATGGAACGGGTAAATGGAATATAGAAACGGACAACTAGACAATATATAGTTTAATAACTAAAACAGGAGAATACCTCGGCAATAGGAAGATATAAATCATGGGAAATGGGATAACCGCGTGATAAAAAAATGAAATGACAATGACACCAGAAAGGGCGATAACTCTGCAGAATAGAAAAATAACTTTACTCTAGAAAATTAAATGTATGACACAACGAAGTATGGATATAGAAAGATAATGTAACTGAAAAATGGTTGAAGAAAAAATTGTTTTACAACAATTGCGAAACGAGAACTATCAACTTATATCAATATTTCTGATTGGCCCGGATGGTAGCGCGCAGCAGGTCTGAATGTGGTAGAAGAGCGTGGTGTTCATAATAGGTTCTTATACCGCCAAACTTTTTCTCTAAACAAGATATCTAAAAATATTTTTTCAATGTGGACAAATTCTGATAGATTAATTTACATGTACACTCTGCATATTTCAATTTAACACTTAATTTTAAAACATGTTCATCCACACAAGTAAAAAGTCTCATCATTTTCCAAATGTTTTCAGTACCTGGTATCGATTCTCTATCCTAAATTACGCGCATGGACTGCCATAGCAAAAAAAATTTAAATAAATGTGAATATATAAGATGATATTTATTTTGCCTACATCTGCATTAGTTCGTATCATAATAATGTGGAGGTCGCTGATTTGTGATATTGACTAGATGTTACTGTTTTTAGCAACAGTAGGTCAATATTCACGTTGTGACGACATTTCAATTGTAACATCACAATGCTCTGCCAAATGCATAGGTGAATATGTGGTTAAATGGACTTGAGGATGTGATATTAACCGGGACGAAGTGGAGGTTAATATCCCCTTTATCAGGTCCATATAACCACATATTCACCACAATAAAAGTCCACAATCGAAAAAAATAAATATTCAAATAGTTAAATGCGATTGAAGGACATAGCTGATATTTTCTAGTTTATCGTTGATATGACGTCACTCTTGCTTACAAGGAAATTGATGTTCTTTCAATCTTAGCCGCAATAAGCGCAGCTTTTCATTGACTAAAATACATAAATTTCGTTGCCTTGGAAAAAATGAAAATCATTTAAATATTCAAAACGAAATTGCGCGTAATTAATGTTACGAATTATACATGTGAATAATGATCATTTTTTTACGAAGCACATTTCTAAATCAAAAGCAAAACTAGAAAGAAAAAATTCGAAACAACATATATTATATATAACAAACTTACCCATTGGCGAATCTGGACATTTCTGCATGTAGTTGGTTAACTCTCTAGTGGCGTTTTCAATGTCGGATAACCGAACTAACATGTCATTAAAAAACGTTCCGTAAGCTATGCCCATCCCTATGGCAGGAATGGATCCATTTAGAGTATTTGAACCATACATCTTTATCTTTTCCTTCTGAACGGTATCATATAATTGTTTGATATTGGCTTGTGTTTGAATAAGATGGGTTTCCACTGTGTGGAAATCTTGCGGCGTCCATTGTGCAGTCACACAAGTTAAAACAAATACTACACATAAAAACACCCGTTCCATTTCGGATGACATTGTTTTTTTAGCGTTAAAACCTTATTACTGAAATGGCTATCAGCACGGCTCTCCTACAGAAAAGAAAACTAGTGTGTTTTCTTCATCTGTACACACCCTCCCGCTACGAAAGTCCCTGCCGAAAAACAGCTTCTATTTCCTCATACGGCAGCTGTTCTAGTGATTGCGTTGCTGGTCTTACCTCCCCACACTTGTCGACTGGCTTGCTGGGCTTGGAAACATATATTATATAAAGTGTGTTGACACAGAGATGTCCTCCGGCACAGCATGAGGACAAAGCCTTTTACTGTCAATCTCACGCACAGGAGCCATAATGAATTCATACATCGTGCTTGTAATAAAACTGACATATCTCTGCACTCTGATTAGCATCTAACGAAGACGTCCCGAATGCCGTCGTGCTAAGGAAGATCCCAGTTTCTGGATGTCATCGTTTCGTGATTTTTTTCATCAATTTAGATTGTTATTTGCGAAACAGTCATCGCAGTTAACGTCATTCCTTAATAATGTATTTGCCTCTGACTTTGGTTAGTGTGTTAATGTCTGCCGACAGTCGGACCAACTACAACATAAACCGCGTTTTACTTCCCTAAATTTGTTAAGAGTCTACCATTGAATTATATTGTTGAAATGAATTATAACATATCAATTTTGTAAAAACTTATACTTTACCTGCAATTTGAGATTCAATATATTTTCATATGCGAAGACTGTAATTATTGACCAATTAGAACGATACTTTGTATTGTCTGCATTCAAAAGTAACATATCTTTAAATATATTCATGCCATGCTGCTTGTTTGCATGGTATGACGTCAAGACTGCAAGCTTGTACACTAGACAACAAAACTACAATTGTGATTGTAATGGCCGTTAACGACATTATATAACAACATTACACAACTGCATATGACTTTACGTAATTTTTAGCAATAAAACAGTACAATATAACAGTACATAACATTACGTATTCGCCAACGTAATGTAAAAACAAGTTTGACTAGTGTAGGTGAGGGTATATCTACAGCTGGCCACCATGCAGTTTGAAACGTCAGTGAGCAAACACCTGCAGTTTATGATAACTGACGTTTAAAATCTGCATCCTCCGGAAGAAAACTATAAAAAATATAATAGGCAGAATAAATAAATAACTTCCCATAGTGTTGAACTCGAGAAAAATATCGATATTCTATCATACTGATGACAGGTATATGGTATACTATTGTACACCATTAAATTTCCTCTTTATCTTAGTAGCGGAATATGGACATATATTACGTCTATAATATTCCGTACAGAGGGACAATCAAGTCGTACATGAGCGGGCACACATGAAAATACAGTTTTCTGCATTATTTAACTGTTTCATTATATGCACAGTCGGTAGATAGCTAGAATTCAATCCTTGCATAATTCAATATACCATTATATATAAAAGAAAAATGGGGGGGGGGGGGATGGAGGTGAGGGATAAGTATAAGGATTCCTCATCCCTACCCAAACCCCTGACAGCCTGTGGGATTTTTTTTCAAAATGTCGGGTAAGTGACAGTGGCAAGTTTGCCCCATTTTCATTATTTAAAGTCGTTCTGGACAGTATTTGTTAAAATGTATGTGTATTAACACCATTCAGAAGAGAAAAGTCCATGTCCTTCATAAAACTATAACAGAATGGCAAACATGCCCGTTTTTGAAGAGTTATTAAACTCTTTACTGTTGGAAGAGTGTATGGCCTTATGTGCACCGCCTTGGGGTAAGTTCGACAGGATGTCTGGGGTTCATGCATAATTATGACGTCGGAAAGCATGCAATGTCATATTTCTCGCCAATGCCAGGCTTTCCGTGTATGGCATTGGCCGAACCCCTGTGTCATGGGACGAACCTGCCCAAAATTTATATTTTAAGAAATCTGTATATTAGAGCAATACGAAACTCAATGCTAGGCTTTAATGTATACCATCATGTGAAGCTGTCGGTTTCAGTGTTACACGTATGCCATCAATAAGTAGCATTTCTGTTTACAAAAAGTTTGCAAAACTGGAAAGAAGTGAGGTGATACTTTCCGTTCTACTCTCCCAAAAATTATTTTCTCGCTTTTAGTAATCTAAAATTATAGTTTTCATGTCATTTTTTTCGTATGAATGACCTGCCCAGTGAACTGCATTGCTTAAATCCTCAATGTTGTAAATATTTGCTCAAGACTAAAATATTAGGAGTTGCCGGAGTTACCACACGGCCGAACTTATCCCGGTTTCCACAAGTTGCCCTAACCCATATAGAACCCTGTCGCTATGGATCTGCCCTGGTTCGTTGTTTTAATTGTAAGCATCAATTACCGGTCTTTTTTTTTTTTTTTCAGATGGTACCGTAAATTATTGAAAATAGTATAAAATAAAAAAGATGATTTACACCATTATTAGATTAGTGTTTGTCAATACATGCATTCAAAAGAATCAAATGTCTTAAATCCAGAATTGATGCTTACATTTTAACAGTGATATATTGTATGTAAACAATTAGGATAATGATAACATTACGCAGTACACATGGAAGAGATTCTGTCTTATCTTTAGTTTTAAAAGACAAAGAACATTCAAAGAAACGAAAGTACAGAGGAATTGTTAAGTCTTGAATAACAGTCGATACATTCATAAAATGGTGAAGAATTTTGACTTGGGCCTTGATTTGGCGTTCCTCTTGAAAGTTGAAACTACATGTATTTATACTTGCAGATGTCAGTTATACGCCGAAATATCTTCCTATCCGTATTTATACTTACCGCATTTCCACGGTTTTCATTCAATCATTCTGATGCCAATAGTGATAATATTGCAAAAACATATATACACACAATTACTGTAAAATAATTCACTGTATAATTTTCTCTGAAGTAATTTGGTAAGAAGAAGAAGCAGACGGCACAGCAAAACGCGCCTTTGAAAAGAAATAATTATCTTAAAAATCAGGTTACGGAAAACTATAACATTATTCGGAGATGAACGTTCAAAAGAAAAAAGAACTTCTTTTGTGTTTGTTGAAAGAATCAGAAAGAAAACGTCGGTTTTTGAACTTGTGTTAAAATAACTTCAGAAGAACTTTTTGAAAGTAACATAAATGCATGAAATACGTACACTACATCTAAGATATCCATTATGTGTCCATGCCTGCAATGAAGTTACAAATGAAAGAGATATGCACTGAATTGTTGGAATAAGAATAAATCAAAATATTCTAAATAATGTGGTAAAGCTGCAAAAAGTTCGAGTTGGCTTCTGCGAATGTACCTTCAACACTATTCCGTCTTTGCGTATTGCCGAATTATCTTCTCTTGTGAGCAGGTATTGATTGGTACGTCATTTGTTTGTGAGAGTAACGTCATCAATTTTTGAGAAAACGACGTAATTTTCTCACACAAACCAATGACGTAACAATCAATACCTGCTCACAAGAGAAGATAACTCTGCAATACGCAAAGACGGAATATGATGACGCGTGCTAACAGTGACGTCACAGTCGCGAAAATATCAAATTAATTGTTTGTGCAAAAAAGGAATTTCAACGCATGTTGCCGTTTTTTTGCGAGCCTGTACGACCGGAAGGGCGAACGTTTTTGAAGCCTTCATATAGCATAGATCCAAGTCACTCTCATTTTCCCGTTCTTTCCGTACACGTTTTTCTATAACGGCTTGCACATGCAGTATAGCAAGACCAATAATATGAAAACAGGCATTGCCTGAAAAAAGCGAAGCGTCTAAATGCTTGTTTCAATCTTATTTTCTAAATAACATTAACTAAAATATCATCTAATCATTCGTTTTATAGCGATAAAGCAATCAATGTAAAATAAATAATAAGTAAAGAAAAGCATTCGAATGAATTATGCAGTTCAAGAGAAATCACAAATGCAGTTGGTACTGTTGCATTTAATTGCCCCGGCTCTGGCCTCAGCCTAATGTTCCGTCTGGTTTGGTAGTTACTCTATACCTCCGGGTTGGGTGGAGAGAAGAAAAGACTGAAAATTTGAAAGAAGCTTCAGTTTTTATAATTCTTAATGTCATAAATTTACATAACCACAGAAAAAAATATATCAAATAAAGAGATATTTTTGAGAATGTGTAGCAAAGCTAAACAGCATTGTAAAAATAGGACCGCGGTTACTCTACACTAGCTACTTCCGTGACGAAGGATTTTGGAAGCATATTATTTCGACGTTACCATGACTTGGTTTTTGTTCGTATATGTTACCGGAAAAGAGCTTCGGCGCAAGAAGAGCTGCGCTCTTATAAGTAATAGTGATAATTTCCCATGCTTTTTTTTTTTTTTTTTTTTTTTTTATTAAATTGTGTTTCTTTTTTATAACAAACCCATACAATGTATCAAGTCAAGTGTGAAAAAACACCAGTTTATATAAAAAGCCAAGCATCAACGTTCTATCAAATTTGCAAAAATATTCAACAATGTAGAGGAAAGATATCAAGAAGAGCTCGGCAACTATATCTACGTTATGCACTCGTTGGCTCTGCTCTGACTGGTGTGTCTTTAGTCGCTAACAGGAATTGCATAAATATTGGCTTTTACCATTTTATAAGGTGATCCTTAATTTGATGGTATTATCCTGTCTGGTATGTTCTTAATTTCTCTTCATGTATACAAAGCATCTGTGAATATTACGATTAATTTGATACATAACAAACAAGACTGATACAAGTCAACTTCCTTCCCTGTAGAATCCAACTAAACAAGACTGATACAAGTACACTTCCCTGTAGAATCCAACTAAACAGTGTAAGCCTTGTCTGTGTCAATTGCAACTTCCGCTTCCGGTAAATTGTTACCTTAATTATGTAGTTCTACGGCGTATCACGTAACGTAGAATAAAAATATGATTTTTTTTCTGCAATTATTGAATATGCTGACAGACACTTGTAATTAATATTATTAAGAGAAAGCGTAAGTTTTTTTTACACTTTTTCTTCTAAAAATAGTACTTTTTAAGGATATTTTAAACAGTAAATTTTACCATTATAGTCCCTTTAAAGGACAAAATTAATGAACCTTACAGATGGAATAAATCTATGATATTTGGTAGGCACAACAATGTTATGATGTCAAGGTGTATGCAATTGGAACGTATGAGAATATGTTTTAGTACGTAATATCGTTTTGATATTTTGATTTAAGTCGATCCATGATGAGAAAGAAACAGAAAGAATGTTAATTCGTCTTCTGATATTGCGGCGTTTCGATTGTTTGGACCCACAGGAACCTGAGAATTCGTAACAGCTATATTTGGACCCAAACTAAGGTGTTTAGAGTACATTAACACGTGTTTGTGAGGAGGGGGGTTAGATCAAATTTTGGTAAAACTGCCACCCCAACTCGTATTTTATCATCATTGGGGGTGGCAGTTTAACCAAAAATTGATCTTAACCTTCCAAACGTGTAAACTTACTCTAAACACCTTAGTTTAGGTCCAAAGATATCTGTAACAAATTCGCAGGTCCCTATGTGGTTGGGCCATAATCACGTACAGTTCGGTGATTTTTGATATTTTATAAAAAGAACATAATACCATAGTTTAAAGTTTAAACCTATGTTATTGTACAAAAATTACAACTTAATACAGCCCTCTTCTCCATACATATGGTAAATATAATGTATATAATTTTGGGGAAAGGGAGAAAGATAGCGTTCGAGAAGGGGTGTGTGTGTTGGGTGTGTGTGTGTGTGGGGTGGGGGGGGGGGGGGGGGGGGGTGGGGGTACCTAGAAAAGAAATCGTGTAACCTGTGAAATGGATCCGCATTTGAATAAATTATAAATTATACAAATTTCATGACATGAACAGAATCAATGTAACAAAGAAATCAGGCAAAATTATTAAATGCAATTTCATAAACGCATATAACAGCAGGACGTGTCTTTCGTTGTTAAAAAGTAAGCACTCACAAAAAAGTGAAAGGCATTTTCACAGGGATGGCCACAATAACAAACTGGACTATCAACAAGATTTACTCTAAAAAGATCGTATTTAAGTTGACCACACTGATGTCTAAGTTTTGTATGCATAATGTTCAATTTACGTTCACCTAAACCTAAGTCAATTTGTGGAGGAGATTGTACATTTGAAGCTAACGAGTTTTTGAAAGAATGTAACGAAGTCAATGATCGTATTGAAAGATCCAATAAACTCCAACCGCTGAGAGTTGAAGGTATGAAAGATGAATTTGTTAGAGAAAGCCTGAAAGGCAGAGTTATATAATCATCATTGTTTCTAAGGGTGTAACGGTTATTTTCTGCAACGGAAGATGGCAATAGAGAATGTAAAAAGTCCGGAGTTAATTTGTTGCGCATTTTATACAAAAGTTGGAGTTTTCAATATACGTTTTCTTATATTCGAAAGAGTTTCTAGACCAGTTTCAAAAAACAAGTCTTCGTTTCGGGGATATGACGGAAGTCCAGTCATAATACGGAAAGCTTGTCTTTAACATTTCTGTTTCATAAGTTGTACAACCATTCCACAATTCACAAGCATATTCTAAAACTGGTAAAATAAATGATTCAAAATCTTTAAAAGATTATCCCGATTTAATAAGTATTTTAGTCTACGTAAGACGTTGACTTTTTTCATAACNCGTAGAATATGTGGTTATATATACTCGGCTTCTGAAATAGTGATATTGACTTCGACTTCTTCTCAATTAATATCGCTTTCTCTGGTTCATTAAACAACATGTTCACCACATCGAAGGTCAATAACTGATAAATCTCCTACTTAACATAAAGTTATAAAAGTACACTTAATCAATAAAAAAAAGCAATACAAATACTTACAGTGAAACACGTTTTATTCATAGTCAAAAAAGAGAAGATATATTTGTCAAAGATGAAATTTTAATTTCCGCTTTATAAAATATGAATTAATTCTCCTACTAGAGGGCCCTACCAGATCGTAACACGCTTATACTTAATGACGTATTGTGTAAGGTGCTGTATACGACTTAATACTTATCACACTTGCATATATAATTTTTTGAATAGTATATAGATATATAGCCCGGATCGTGTTGCGATATACCGTTATTGACACCTTCTATATTCAAATGTGTCTGTCAACTGTTAAAAAATCATCAACTCACGTCACACTAGCTAAATGTACTTCCTTTTCAGATACGCTAATTGCAGTGAACTCTCTGACTATCTAATCGATTTGCTGTTGAGATTTTGCAACACAAAAGTCACTTGCGTCACCACTGTATGTAGTTAGCTTTAGTTTTTAATAATTATATATATATATGTATATAATCCAGTTAATATGATATATTGTCACAGTGGGTGAGAGTACGTAACTGCTCATCATGAAAGAATTATCATTATGTTTTGTTAATAATTAAAATGGCTTCGCTATGATTATGTTAATTGTATGTGAGGTGTTGTTATAAATTAAACCGTAAATTCCCATATCGTGATTTTAAACCTGGCATCGCCTACAGTTCGTTTTGAATATCTATGAGGCCACGTGCATAAATTTCCCGGTCGGCTTTTTTGCTTCTGAATTTAGGTTCCCAATTCACGATTCTCTAAACACAAAACGTATAGGATTATGATTGTGTTTGGCATAAATGCTGATACTTGGCAAGCCGCTGATTTAAGTTGTTGTTTTTTGAAGGGCACGCTCGGCGGACATCTCATTAAACTGACATCGGTGTAGGGTTCTGTATAGTAATACTACCTACCTACGTACCTACCTATCCTCTTCGTCCCCGGTGGGACATAATATAAGGCCATAACAACCCGCCTCCACATTAGATTTAAACATATTTTATTGCAAATAAATATTTACAAAAGAATTGGACACAAGTTTTACCAACTTATCAAAGTCCTTTTCTTCAAATACATGAATATAAAAAATAACTTGATAAGGTAATTTACGCAATATACATTAATTATGTTTTTATAAGGAAATGGAAAATAGAGACGAAGAAAAGAAGGAGAGCGAAACGAAGTAAAGGATAGTAACACAGATAGAGTAGATGAAAAATAGAGTGGAAGAGAAGACGGATAGAGTAATGAAGTAAATGATAGTAACACAGGTAGAGTCGGAGAAAAACAAGAGTGATAGAGAGAGAAAGATGATCAAATTCAGTCAAACCTGTTACATTTGCTGATATAATTTTGGAAAGATTTTGCAATTGAGGTATTTACATTAATGCTGAATTTAGGATCGCCATATAGGAGCAAGTCTAAAGTTAAATCATCACGAACAGGTTGAAGCTCTCTTATTAATAGATTACGATGCTGGGTGTATAAGGGACAGACACAAAGGAAGTGATAAGAGTCTTCACATGGATTACCGCATGCACATTCAGCTGTATTTGATAAATTTGCTCTAAATAGGTCATAGTTCAGGGAGCTCGCACGATTTCCCACATCTGTCTATCCTTTGCCATAGATTAGTAATACGTTCTGACAAAAAGTTTTAACTTCTAAACTTCTGTGTATGAATTGATTAATTTTAAAATGTATCGATTATGATTATTTTTATGATTTTAAGTGTCTCATAAGTCAAATTATTTAATGATTGTGATTTGCATTTTACTGTCGATCAATGCGTGACACTTAAATGAACTAATATTTATCTTATCTTATCTTAATGTACGCTTAAATTGTTCAGCCAACCATAGAAGTTTTGTCTTCTTATAAGTTGACATGACGTACAAGTGTATATAAAAACAGTGTATACAGTAGGTGTTTTATTTTTTTGCTGGATACTTTTGTCGATCCGTGGTGTTGTACAAATTCCATGAAAACTATTTCAGTGTCAAACAAAAAACCTTCAACAAAAAATACAAAAATACGAGATAAATAAAGAGATGAAAAATTCTTTGCGGTAAGTTGTATAGGTCATTGTGTACGTGACTCAGTCATATACACATTCTATATCCTGACTTCCGTCTGAGGCGTGATACAAACCACAATCCCTCGTGACGTCAACTAGCTATACACGTGTGTAATTATCTGTGACGTCATCGAGAACACATCATCTAAACAAATTATCACTTCCTTTCTCAGAAAAAAATACCTCCTACACGAATATTGGCTATAACCGAATCAATCAGGGTATGCTATGATTATGGACATCCAATTTGAGTTACAAATATGTAATACTCAAATTAGGGGATAGTACGTTGTTTTGAGTGGCTATACTGGCGATTAGAACATGAAATTTGTGTTTGAACTCGAGACCGATAGGTCGAGTTAGAATCGTGTTAGAATATTAAATACGTCATATTTACGTCGTTTGAGCAACGAGTTCATTGTGGTTTTTCAACTCAGCCAGAGGGTATTTCTGGGTAGCGGTCGGGAATAATACGATGCGGCGTTGGCCGAAATTCGGATGTTCTGAATATCAACGATAAAACCTAAGGGACTATCTACTATTACATTATTAGTACGAAAATTTAATGATTACAACTGCAAGCAGTCAGTATTGCGTAATCGGAAACGAACGAACCGGATGTCGATGTTATCAGCAATTTACTTAAGTTTAATAGACTGTCATATAATCTAAAAAAAATACAGAAATACGGAAAAAGGAAGGAAAAACCTAAGTATTGCTCCAAATTCCCACCAGATAGCTCCAAAGATAAACTCGTTTTCATTTTTCCCTGGGTGAGGGGGCGATCCTAAGGATGACTAGAGGATAAACTTAAGATTTGCATTGCTTACCGTCCAGCCACGTAGGGGCTTGACATTTAACTCGTTTCTACGGCATCATAACATAATTGGCACGGACAAAATGTCGTAGATTCTTGTGTCCGCCTATCTATTGTTATAAATAAGGAAGTGGGGATGGGGGTGGGGGTAGGGGGTCGAGAAGTACAAAAGTCAAATTGTGGCGGACATTTCCAACCATGCAGTATGTATGTGTAACTTTATCGTAATATTGTGTCGCCTAACAAGTGCTACATGTAAACGCAAAATGTATACTGTATGTACATTGTAAATTTACTGAAGTCTTCCATCCCGTCTTTATGTGACGTGAGTGGATCTGTCCACCATCAGTCATATCTCCCATAGCTGTTAATTATAGGACGTAAAACACAAACAGTCGTACGTCAGGACCGGTAATGGCCGCCGTATACCTACCGTTTGTAATATTACCCTGAACGCCATTTAGTTATGTAAACATTACGTTGTGTATTTTGGTATTCAGGTAAAATAATACAGCGCACCTGTGGATGACAATTCGTAATTTCGTAAGGTCACAGAGGTCGTTAGTTGGTCATTGCGCATATATGCATGCATTGACTAACTTTATGAGGTCACGATGGCCAGGTGCCATTGGGATATATGTACTGTAAAGAATGAACGGCCACTGACAACGTTGTTACGTAATTTCACATTTAACCGCCATTTATTCTTTACCTTGAAGGAAATATTACTAGCCTTTCGCGTAAGAGTGTAAGGTATATATATGTTTTATATACAGTAGAACCTGAACTACATAGACACGCCGTAACAGTTACATGATTTGAAATGACAATAAGACACGGATTCAGAAATTGAGATTTTAAACGTTTTGAATTCGTAATGATGCCGAAGGCAATGATTCTGGTAGCGAGTTGGACTCCCGAATTAATATTAGAGATTTTACAACAATATTGTAATACATTGTCTCTATATATATACTCAACAGGAATGCTTTCTTTCGCAGAAAATACACTTGAGGAATTTGTTGTTCTTGCATACATAGACCATGCAGGTTTCTATAACGCTATACACTATCTAAGAAAAGTACGAAAAGAAAAAATGTTTAACTATAATAATGGTATCAAATTTTCATTTTATTCTTTTTTCCATTTTTTTTCTGCGTACTCTAGATTTGACATCCACTTGAAGTTATTTTGCTCGATTAAACATTAGATAAAAAAAAACACTCATTCTATCAAGATAAACTACCTATGTATGAATATGACTATTGTTGATAACAAGTATAACTCAATATAGGTTAATGAATTTTAACGTTTTATTTTCTTAATTCCAAATATTGAGATAAATCGTTTGCATTAAAGCTTTCTCGAAATATATCAGTTATCCTCATCCGGAATAGATATGCTTCATAGGAGTACTGTATGTTTTGGGATATCTCATAGTTATAAATATGAATAGTGGGCATCAAATGTATAGGGGGAGTTGGGAAAGGTTACTCTGATGACCTGGAGAATATATCAAAAGTGCTTTTGTGCATTGAACTATCTTTGCTTATTGTGCAAGAAGAAATAGTTAGTCTTTTATTAAAATAAATTCCATATCACAACCACAGTTTCAAAGAAACCTGATTGTCGACTCAGATATATAAGTTAAACAGCATCCTACATGG
This sequence comes from Mizuhopecten yessoensis, assembly GCF_002113885.1. Lineage (NCBI taxonomy): Eukaryota > Metazoa > Mollusca > Bivalvia > Pectinida > Pectinidae > Mizuhopecten > Mizuhopecten yessoensis. Next base: position 1,123,538 of record NW_018405627.1, read on the forward strand.
AAGATAAATTTCGCATCGTCAATGTTGATACGCGAATATTTGAGCTTTGTCAAGTTCTAAAGGAAGGGAGATTACTCTTAATGATATGTACCACTGCATCATAAACACGTTTTTGCGCATCTTTGAAACCCAACCTAACAACAACTCTTTTCTCAGGTCTTGGATTTCTTCAAGATAATATCGAAGGCTTGCAGTTGAGACTTTAATTTACTCAGGACGTCAGTTGACCAATCGCAGGGCTGGTAAACAGTAGTACGTGTGTTTCGAAGAGCGCTGCCCTTGTGATCAAACCCTGCCAAAGTGACCGTCATGCTGTCATACGGTTCACTGTGATCTTCATTCAAAGCGTAACTCTGAGATCACAGGTATGTTACTCTTTTCCAGATTAGTCAAATTGAATAATTCACAAGGTGGCACGTAAAGGGATTTTGAATTTGTCACAAGCTAATACATCCTCGATACTCCAGTGGTTACGCTCACTTTCGCCCTCTACACCCCTGGAATATGTCATAGCAAAATCGAAGGCTCAGCGTGCGCCACCTTCTGGATGAGTCTAGAAGACAAGTTTGATCCGTTCATGTACTGTACTTCAAAAGAATCTTGCGGTCGCATAACGGTAAAATTTACCGGCTTTGAAGTCGGGAATCGTTCCTTTTTAATCTTCAAAGGACAGGTTTCAGTCTGCAATTGGTAAGGTTTTTCACCTGAGACCAATCAAATAGCTAGCTGCGTGCCTTTCATATTGCTATGACTTATTCCAGGGGTGCATAGAGCGAAAGTGAACGTAACCCCTGGAGTACCGAGGTTGGAGAAAATCCCAAGATATAGTAAGGAAAGCACTTATATCGACAGCGCAACCCTTAAATATTGTGCATCTAATAAATGTCATCATTTTCATTATTCACGCTATTTCATGTAATGAATCATGTTTGGATGATAATTTCATGTGTCACATATAATATATACACACGTCTTTCGAAACTTATGGTTCAATTGCCCAATACAAAATGTCACTAGTGATTTAAGTGATATTTTATCAATATTTGTCATACAATATACAATGTATGTAAGAGTTATGAGACAATTAAAAATTTCATGTTAAATTCATAATGCATAAATACATATTAACCTAACAAATACATGTGTATGACGTGTTTCTTAGACAGGAGATGTACAGATTACCTCCCTTTTTCACAAATGATCTTTCTGAACGAAACGATTGGTGCATTCGATGTAGACGTAAAAAAGTGTACGCGTTATGCAGTACCTTGCACAAGAGGTACATTTTTTGTTAATTAGACCTTCTCATCAGGTAAAAATCACGTATTTATTACGTCACTATATCCGATTAATTAAAAGTGACGCTTTTAGTACCTAAGATTCATTGTTTTTCAACTAATTATTGGCCATTAGAACGAATAATAACGTTACTAAACATTTTCCCGTAGATTGATTAGAAATGTTGTTTTTGATGCAAGGAGGTTAGGTGGGGTCGACATTTCAACATCAAGAGCTTTCCTCTATTCTTATATATATATGATCATTGGGGGTGTCATTTTTACCAAAAGTCGACCTGAACCCCTAAAACATGTAAAATTACTATGAACACACATACTGAAATATGTATTTGTTCCCCGTTGAGGGCCCCAAAGTCACAAATAGAACACGTAAGTTATCGGTGAAATCATGACTCTTGCTATAATCTTATGCTCTTACATTAAGCGGAATTGTTTCTATAGACATTATCAGTTATTGCTGAAGTATGAATATTTAAATATCCTGCCAAAAAAGTGTACAGGTATGTACAAAACCGGAAGTTGAACATACATATGTATCTGCATAAATAACTACGCATAGATATTTTTCAACTCCAGTATAAAAAAAAAAAAAAAAAAAAATGCCTTCTAATTACAGGTAACCCTCCCATTTGTCTTGACTAGAGGGTAACACAAATTATTATATGACTGGTGCTAATTCTGAGCCCTGATTGGAGGAGCGACGTCATGTGACGAGTCTGTATATTTGTTACAGACCTCGTTCTATTAATAGAAAAGTGTCATTAACCGCTACTAAAAGTAGGCCTAAGTAATTTCCAAGCCAGTCTGTAAATCTGATAAAAATTACATTACTGAATTCAACCTCAAATGAACCATCTCATCAAATTCTGAACTATATGTGATGCTATTGATGATATCGATTGTGCAAATACCATTTATTTGAAATTAAATATCTCATGAATTGAATTCAAAATTGTGTATGTTAATTTGTATTTGAAATCTGTGATTCAAAAATGTTCCATGCCAACCATTTGTTCATGACATGAAAATTTATTAACTTCATTCTAAAATGCCATCAAATAAAACAATTGTGGACTTCAGTTTCGGTCTATCCATTATTTACGGCCTCAGTGAATATTGTTCAGATCAGGTTCATAAATCAGGGATAAACCTCCACTGAAGTCCATAATTGTATAATATGTACTCAATATGAGTCCCTTTGAGATCATTGTCATAATTTCCGAAGTTGTCAGACACGGAAAAAACACACAAAAAATATCTTTTGCCCGGTCATTGGTCGCACAAGAGACCGCCATCTTACCAGTTTTGACACAAATGACTGTGACCTTGATGTCATATATTTGACGTTTACAAATGTGAATGGAGCGAAGCGCAAGGAATCCTTTTATATATTAGCTTTCAGTGAGAGGATCTAATACTATATCGTGTTTTTCTATTATAACGACTTTCTTACATTCTGTATGCATTTTTTTCCGCTAAGGCAAATACAAACCAAGGTATGTTGATTGTGCAATTTCGTGTGATTCAACAGCAACTACAGAGACAATGCATTATACCCCAAGATGCGTTTACTTTCACAGTTATAAAAAACAACACCGAAATGACACAACCCATAATTCTAGACGTAAACAACATTTAATAAATAGTGCACATTGTTCATTTCTTTACATTTCGCTTAAGGTTTGGTAAAAGCAGAAAGTCCTACTTCATTTTCCACGCGTAAAAGACCTTCAGGAGAGATGACCACTATACTAATAGGAACGGACCGGAAGTGGTCCTGAACGAGCCTTATAATGGTAGACTGGACGCTCTCTTCGTGGTTATTTCTATTTATAGGTATGATTCTAATTTTAGTGTCTCCGGCTGTTGGCACTACCGATTGATTATCGTCTATTTTCGTCTTAGATCGTGGTACACGGGTCGTAGTTGACGGTGGGGACGGAATTGGTGTAGGTAGAGGAGGAATTGTGGGTACAGGTGGCGCTTTGATTTCCGGCGACGAAGTTGGTAACGGTGGGATTGTCGGCATTGTTGGAGTAGTGATCATGTTGTTACGAATCATGTTTTTCACAGTTTGCACTTCGGGCAGTAAATTTACAGGTCTACGATTATTTGTAATGGGAATGCCTGTATTGTTCACACGGATTCCCGAGTGACATAATTTTAAGGTATCAAACAAGACAGAAAGTCTTTCGTCTGGTGATATATTAACACTTGATTCTAGTAATTTAAAGTTATCTCCCTTTAAACATGGATGTGACACGGCAGCCGTTGCGAGGGAGTGACATTCGTTGTTGCAGATACGAAGCATAGTACAGTTAGCCAGAACCGCAGCCGTTTGAAAATCACGTCTCAATGTGCTGAAGAAACTATTGAAGTCACAACCGTTGACGATTCCAGTTGTTTCCAGCTTACAGAGAGGAATACTGCGAAAACTTGTACACGAAGGGGTTTCCCAGCTCTCCTTTGGGTAGTAGAAAAGGGTGGCAAGGCAAATCTCGTCGGCCTCTCCGAAACCCCACGATACGTTACTACGCATGTTCATTGAGTTGTATACACAAGACATGCGCAGACTGTCTCCGGGCAGTATTTGGATAGGGCTCTGATGCCTGTCAACAAAGAGTTAAATGTAGCTAGGGTTAAATAATAATGAATAATAACTTTGTATCAATTTTTGGAGAAAAAAAATCGATATTTTATTTATCGCTCAAAAACAATATCTGTTACAGGAATGTTAAAATTAACGAATCGTGATGTAAGTTTGTGTAATAAATAATAATGTAACACATTTAACGAAAACCACAGAGCTTATTCATAGAAAAAAATGGAAACGGTAAGCTTGCGTCAAGATATATATCGTAGATGTAGAATCAACGTAAAGTAAGTTATCATTAAGTATTCGTCAATAACAAAATACTTACCAATATGCTTTGGGGTCATCATAACTAAATGCATCTTCGTCGGTGATCAAACTCACGACCTCTCCGTTCCGTACAAGCTCAACTTTCTCCCTCCGGCCTGCATAAACGGAATGAACATTCTATGTAACGTTTGCTTCTATAACCAGTATTGCAAATGACGTAACAACCAATTACATACTCAACCTCATTTTTATAAAGAGTCGTTATCAGTTCTTTTCGACACACCTAATTATTTGCAGTCAATATGACTATTTTTATGCATTTAATTTGAAGTTATTATTTTGAATCCCCCAAAATGAAACTTTCTTGTCAATGTTAATGATATCCCTCATAAAAATAACACAGGTTCAAATTATCTTTAGATGTCGTTAAACTATAGTTAAGCGTGACATTAACGAACACTGTTATTACTTACCCAATAAATGCATGTGGTTGAAAGCCATACTTATATAAATGGGTGACCTTATCTGCATGACCGTGCATTCCCCTGGGCATGTGCTTGTCACGGTGTGAGCTGGTTGACCCGGAGGGATGGTAAAGTGGGTCGCGCGGAGTACCTTGGTTCCAATATCGTATTGACGCAGGGTATTGGTATAGTACATAGCCATGCCAGAACTATCAGTGGTCCCAAATCTCCCAAAAAGGTTCGTCCAGCGAACCTAAACACATGATACAATACTGGCCCTGAACCATTGCCTTGCTTATTCCGTCTTTGCGTATTGCAGAGTTATTTTCTCTTGGGAACAGGTATTGATTGTTACGTCACTTGTTTGTGAGAACAACGTCATCAATTTTTGAGAAACCGACGTAGATTTCTCACACAAACCAATGACGTAACAATCAATACCTGCTCCCAAGAGAAGATAACTCTGCAATACGCAAAGACGGAATATGATATATCTCACTTATAGTTTTGCAATTTTCACAGGAATTGTGTTACGTGAGGCAAAAACATCCAAGCTTAACTTCAGCTATTTCATACAATATACTATATTCATTTTGTGTAGACATGTAGTCAAACTCAAATTGGACACGTTCTATATATAGCTAGTTAAAATCAACTTTGCTGTCACTGTACTTACATTACATAAAAACAAATATTAGACTCTATTACAAACTTCTATGCAATATTTAAATGTGTGGCATGGGATTTTGAAAGAAAATTATTTTCAATACATTAACACATATTTATGACTGATTTCGTTATCCCTGTTGTAATAACTTTAAATTTGGTTCTGAAGTTTATTGAAAAAAGATAAAGTTGTTTGGATCTTTAAAAGTGAATTCCGGTCAATATATGTCCCTGTAACAGCAGAGAACGTTTTAAATTTCGTTTAAGAAAGGCTGGTTCAAAGCCAGGGTTGAGAACAGAGGAGCGGAGACCACTAATACCATGCAACAGTTACATTTAAGTCGGCACACCTATTATAATTTAAGGCGAATACACCTAAGTATCAGTTCATGCATGTGATCAACCATTTACTGTCAAACACTTTATGATTGAATGCGCTGATTTCAAACAATTACGTGACAGATTTTATGATGTACCGTCAATGAAAAGATTATTCGATACAGTTTCTGTGCAATTATTATTTGACAATTTACACTCTATTAATCCTTACAATAAAATATGATATACTGTGCAGCCAATTTGTTCGATATTAATGTATTTCTTTAATCCTTTACATATTTTAAGCTATAAAGTTTTTGGTTCGATGTGTTTATTTTCGTGAATGTCTCTTTTTACAGTATTGTTGGCCCTAAATGACCTACATGGTCGATGGTCCGTTCAACAATACGAAAAAAAAAAAAATAGTACATTTATCAAATACTGCTTCTGCATTTAATACAGCATTGCTCTTGTTATACATAATTATTTTATTCACATTAATTTAAACTACTGAAGGCATACCACATACAAGGCAGATATTTACTAGGGTTTAGCTTTGATATAAGACTGATTTAAAACGAAGCCAGTTCAGAAAAAGCTATGCAAGATTTGTATTTTAATTGATCTTAAAAATAATTCAGTAATGAAAATTTAAATATTTCTATAACGTTTTCAGAATATGCGAAATAAACAGAAAGATATAATTTTTCTTTTTCTTTTTGTTTCACGAATACAAATGGCCGCTAGCACGTCGATGGAGGTCAATCGCTAACATAAGTATGAGTTACAGTACTGACAAAATCGTTTGAATACAAAATATTTATTTAACTCTTTGACATAACATAGCCTCTTAACACATTTCAAGTTATACCAAATCTGATGAACGCCAGACGCGAAAATAAGACATCAATTCCATCTTTAATAGGTTATACAATTTTGATTAAGAAAGAAAATGATAAGATTTGAGTTTATTAAAATATAAGTTGAATTTATAATGTACCTGAAGAATAATTTGTTTGAAACCAGTTCGTCCTATTCTGATCCCTCCCGATCTAGGGAAGCAGATCCCCGGGATCGACCCGGCGTATCCACCAATGATATTCTGACACTCCCTCCGTGGCATCCCGTCACAGGCGTACGGACGCAACGTTACCGGGACGGTGGTATCCTCGTCTGTGTGAAAGCAATATATCCCATAAAACAAAATTCTTAATTTATAGATTCTGAAAGTCATACTAAAACAAAAGCAAAACAGAACTAAAAAATAAATGAAAATGACGAGAAATATAAGTTTAGGCGCTTCTTCTCTCTTTTGCCTTTAAGTGTTAAAGGTAGGACGTTGTATCAATATGTGCGCGTGTATCGATATTTTAAATGTGCTGTAATTGTTATGGGTCCGTGTTTTCAAATTGATTTTGATAATGCACTACCACCTGAATACAACAACACATAAACTGAAATACGCAACCTAGACTATTCGATTATACTCATCTCTGAACAAAATTTGTTCGATAAATCCCGAGCTATGAACCGGTCTTATGTAAAAAAAAAATGATTTCCTAATCACGTACATTTGATGTATTGTTTCTTTTTGCTCAGTGGTGTCAAATAGATCTTGTAAGTATGAAGCTATTTCAACAGTCTCATGTTATACTGCTTAGGTCTGTGATAAATAATCTGGGTCTAGGTCTGTGATAAGTTATCCGGCACTAAGGCTGTGATAAATTATCTGGGGTTAGACCTGTGATACATTATCTGAGTTTAAGTCTATGATCAATTACCTGGGTCTAGGTCTGTGGTAAATTATCTGGGCCTAGGTCTGTGAGAAATTACCTGTGTCGAGGTCTGTGAGAAATTACCTGGGTTTAAGTATGTGAGAAATAACCTGGGTCTAGGTCTGTAAGAATTATCCTGGTCAAGGTATGTGATAAATTACCCGGGGTTAGACCTGTGATACATTATCTGAGTTTAGGTCTTTGATCAATTACCTGGGTCTAGGTATGTGAGAAATTACCTGGGTCTATGTCTGTGATAATTATCTTGGTCTAGGTCTGTGAGAAATTACTTGGGTGTAGGTCTTAGATAATTATGTCGGTCTAGGTCTGTGGTAAATTATCTGGCCCTAGGTCTATGAGAAATTACCTGGGTCGAGGTCTGTGAGAAATTACATGGGTTTAGGTCTGTGAGAATGATCTTGGTCTAGGTCTGTGCGCAATAATCTGAGTCTAGGTCTGTGAGAAATTATCTACGTCTAGGTCTGTGATAATTATCTTGGTTTAGGTATATGAGAATTATCTTGGTCTAGGTCTGGGAGAAACTATCTTGGTTTAGATCTGGGAGAAATTATCTGCGTCTAGGTCTGTGAGAAACAACCTGGGGCTAGGTCTTTGATAATTTACCGGGGTCTAGGTATGTGAGCATAATCGTGTTCAAGGTCTGTGAAAATTTACCTGGGTCTAGGTCTGTAAGAATTATCTTGGTCAATGTTTGTCAGAAATTAGCTGGATCTAGGTCTTTGAGAAATTACCTGGTTCTAGGTCTGTTAGAAATTACATAGATCTAACAGACTTTCTTTTGTCATATAGTTAATGGTATTCAGTAAATGTACTAATGTCATTGAGAAACAATGGACACCCAAAGAAAGCGTTTGCAGATAAACAATGTGTATACAATATATCGCGATATATCGATATTGCAGTAAACTGTAGTAAACTTGCAACTGTAATTTCTTGTTGCGGAGCCGGAGCGTGGTCTTCAAATGGGATTCAAATTGATTTACATTAAAAGAATAATGGGTTTTTTTGTCACATTTGAAAATATTCGGACAAGAAGGGGAGATAGATTAAGGAAGTCCCAAATATTTTCTCTGGGTCCACTACTGTTTTCGGACAGTCCAATTAATACGAAAACACTGGATTCTTACCGCAACCATATACAAACATCTGTTGTACGGCGTCCCTATTGTCTATCACAGGAGTTCCACCAATCAGATGGAAGTCCCCGTTGGCGGGAAGGTCGAACACCATACAGACACCAGACTGGAAACGTGTTGGTATCTGGACTCGGGGTAGACGCAGCATCCAGGTGTAAGTATCTAATGAAGATGACGTCATCACATCAGTTAGTGTCACACGATACTACATAAAGCTGCCGTTGTATCTAATTAATGTCATCACAATAACTACCACACCAATGCATTAATATATGATTTTAAGATAAAGCATAAATAAGATGTTACATGGCATATTGTAAACTACATAAAACCACCAACTCGCGAGGAAAAGGCAAGCTCTAATTAACTTTACTTTATACATAAACAGTACTAAGAATTTATGACGAATGTCATATACATTTTGTTATGCATCAAGACCAACAAGCTAAAATGCACTGTCACCTTCTGTAAATGTGAAGACAAATAGAACGAGGATAATTTTGCCAAAAGAGCGTAAAATGCCGCATGCATGAAACGTGTGTGCAATGGATGCTGATTAGATTAGTGAGCACATTTTTTTCGCATGCGACATTTTATACTGTCTCCTCGCAATATCACCCTCTACCTTCTATTCGTCTTCGTATTTATAAAGTTGGAAAGTTTGTATAAAAGGTTAAACTTCCTCTCAACAGCTAACGTTATATGCAGATAGGGGTTGGACGTATAGTGGTCTCATTTTCTTTCTGTCAAATAGTGCCATTCGTTACAATGGTTACCTAATAAAGCATAACTCCCAAGAAATGAAATGTATACGTGCATAAAACAGACATCACACATGTACAACTTACTTGGTCCGGCAAGACCCGGGCACGTGAAGTTTGGCCTCATAACTCTTCTGAGTGTCCTTACAACAAACAAAGAAGGGTCATCTCGTTCCGGTTCCCTACGTGGGCCCACACGTACCTGCTGAACATGAAATCGTGGTCTCTGATTGGCTGTATTTGACACAGGTAGTCTTTGATTAGGATTCGGAACCCGCTGAAGGTTAGTCGCAGATTGTGTTCGGGCGTTTTGAGTTGGCAAAGGAAATCTTTGAGGACGGTTTTGCCTTTGAGGAAACCCCATTACTGCACTCTGGTTTCTTGGGATCATTGGAAATTGTGCTGGAGTAAAGCCATTTGGAAAACCGGGAAAAGTTCTTGGAAATGATTGATTTCTTCTACTAAATGGTCTTCGTGTAAAAGGTAATCTTTGATTTTGTCGACCAGAAATCAATGTATTTGGCCTGTTTGATCTCTGACCGGGTCGAACGAAAAAAGAATTTTGATTTCGAGTACCGGAAGGTTGTCTGGAAAACGGATTTCGGTTTCGTAATTGTGACTGGAAATTATTTTGATTTTGAAATGGAAATCGTCTCTGTAATGAAAACGGTAAATTATTATTATTGTTAGGCGCTGTATTTTGCATATTCATTGTATTTAGAGGAGGTGTGTTCCGGTTTGAAATAACGCTTGGACGAAATGTATTTCTTGGCCTACCCTGGTGATTGGTCGCGGTATTATTTATTTGCCGAGATGATTGGATCCTACTCGCTAGACTGTTAGGAGGTTGTATGTTTACATTTGGTAAAGCAATCATCGGAGGAAAAACAAGCGGGTTGATATTTATATTTGGACTAGGGGTGTTTGAAATAGGTGGTGAAGGGGTTGCACTTGGTACATTATTTGGAAGGCTGAGTGGTGATTGAATAAGTGTGTGTGGTATCAACGGTATAAAAGGGTGTGGTTCTGTTTCACCTTGAGGTTGTTCGGGAGGATTTATTGGAGCATTACTCATAGAACTAAAAGGGGATACTTGTCTAGGTGTTTGCCTGGGTGGCGGAATTGGAGGAGATGCAACATCTGGTGGCTTAGGAGCTGGTGGTGTGTCATGAGATTTGTGTTCATTTGGGGATATATTTGGAAGACTGAACGGACTGAATAAACTATTTGGACTTCTGTTATCAGCGTTGTCCATGTTCGGTTGCTCAGGAGGAGACGTATCTACTGGAGGCTTACGAATTCTTTTGTGTATGACTGATGGAATCGGTGGTGGTGGAGTTGGTGGGGGAGGAGTGGGAGCAGGCATTATAACTCTTGTATCCGGTTGTGGTTCTTGAACCCTGTTGTTACGTAAAGTTCGTCCTAGGAATTGAAAGTTCGGAATAGCATCTAACTCGTCGAGATTTTGTTCGTGGTGAGGTAACGGGGGAGGCTGAAATACTAAATTACTAAAAGGGTCCTGATTAGAGCTAGCTGGGTCTTGTTGTCTTGGGCAGGAAAAGTCTGTCACCTCCCCGTTAGCACACTGGTCCACAGAGGAATCGCATATGCCTGGAATTAAATAAGGAGAGCAAATGTTTTAGCATTTGCAATTACTACAAAGCATCAATACTTTACATAATTCCACAGAGCTGATCGCACAATGGTCAGGATTTTGTTTTAAAACATTTAGATATAACATGATTTGTTTTGCAAGGAAATCAATACTGTACTTTAACTTGAATGTCTGTTTATAGTTAATATACTGTCTTTGAAACTTCATTTAAACACATTTAAGCATCTCCTATAAATGTTTAAATATTGATGAAATCAATAAGGTATGTATTTGATTACGCTATAGATAAAAGATGCAAGTTTCTAAACTTCAAAAATTCAAAGAGAAACAAAAACACCAAATGCTTTGAAAACTGTAACTATGACAAAATATGTATAAAAGACATATCTACTTAAAGACTCTTAAAAAGTACAAAGAAAATAATGCCAGGTACTCAGAAAGGGTAAGCGTCTTCTACTTCATCGAAATCACCTGCCATGTAAATATAAGTCATGTGTAACTTTCATTTCTAGAACAGGTTCTTGAATGGTGAGTCCATTGTGCTATAAAAACTCCACTGGTAGAAGAGTGAAGTATTTTATTGCTAAGGACACAAACATATTCCCCATTGTGAAATTAATACCGTTAGGTTTTACGGAACGTTCGATAGATAATTGCATGCTTTATATTTTCAATAGTAAAAAGTTTCAAGTTTCTTTTTTTTTTTAAATTTCCGAATGCAGTACAGCTTATGTGTTAAATGCATACAAAGTACACAAAACATATTCCCCATTGTGCAATTAATATCGTCAGGTTTTACATAATATTCGATAGATAAGTGCATACTTTATACTTGCACTGGTAAAGAGCTTGAATGTTCAAGTTGTTTGTTTTTATTTCCGAATGCAATACAGCATATGGGTTAAATGTACACAAAACATATTTCAATTTTCAAGATGGCGGAGAACAATTTCATATTAGCATTTATCACAAAAAAATGAATACATACTTCAGCAATATTACTGCACGAGGGTTTTGCTTTTGGCGTTAGCATACCGTAAATAATTACCCAATCTAAGTAATGTTGTAATATTTTGACATGAAAATAATTCAATTAATTTTTACACACTGGGGCGTCGGCAGTTATAATTCTTAATGTACGTGTTTCTCAGTATAGAATAAACAGGACAAGTGAGAATAAAATGTAACTCATCCTCTGTATCATTGTTGTCGTAAGCTAAACATATTCTGTGACCTCTCGGAACCCCATTATAACGTCCAGATTCGATGTTACGGGAATGCGCCTGCATGCGATACTGACTCAACAATATTTTGGTAATAGAAGTTAAAGGCTTTCCTAAATAGAATTGAATATTAAAAGTATCGACAAGATGTCTATAAATAATATTTAGAAGATGTCTCAAACGCACCACGCAATTATTGAATGAATATGTCATGTAGACGGTGAGTATACATTTCCACAAACTGTTTTCCTTGACCAACATTACCTATGAGTTTAATTGAAAATCATTGAGAGAACATCAAATGCAAATGATCTTCAACAGTCTTGTAGTTCAAGGACGAAATCTAATTTCAAATCTGGAGGAAACATAATAGAGAATTTCGCGTTATTCAATAACAAAAATCGACATTTCTGATTGTGCAGATTAGGGATTTACTAGCCATCTTAAATGTTTTCTACAATAACCAATAATTCTTTGAATTCAGCATTTTTTTTAAAAACCTATACAATGCAAGCTCAGAACGTATGGACATACGATTCAGATGTCCTATCAAACTGTGAAATAGTTTAAATATTTATATCATAATAACATTTTACGGCTTTATTACCTTAACTCAAAATGTGTGTAAATGGCTACTTGTCTTAACAGCTTATATAACTTAACGGGATCGTTTTTTGTCAATTTAAGTACTCTTAAACGTTTAAAATTATATGGATTTCAATAGGCTATCCTAACAAACATCATCATTCATTTACACTATCCACGTGCATTGTACTAAACAATTTAAATGTGTTTAGTGATACATATCATTTATACTGAAGCTCTCATCAGTTCCAATTGTATGATATATGAATGAAAAACATATAATAGTTACTTAAAGATAAATCATACTTACACAAAAATGTATTAAATGTGATTTATTGAAATAAATTAACCAGCTTGATAAAAACATTAGAGTATTAATTAACAGTTTATTAATGAATGATTAATGACAATGTACGCATGCTGTTTGGTTTTCATTTGAAATATATGGCAATCACTATGTCAACTTCAGATTTGATATAGCTATTTATGTTTGTCGACATGCATGGTAAGATGATGAATAAACCGTCTTTAAAAAAAATAAGTAACGCCCAGGATACTTTTGTTAACAAATACCACTTGATATAATAAGCAAGTTTTATGTCGAATATTTGTTAGCTTAATGATATATTAAAGTACATGCATATATTTTGTTTTTATATAATTTTAATAACTTTTGAAAATATTGCATATTGAAAAGTTTATTTAAATGCGTCATCAAGATGACAATGCTTTTCTGCATAGTCATGTAGGAACAAATTAATGAATAATGATGTGCAGTAAAACTCAATGTAAATTCTGACATTTTAACCAACACTGACATTAGCTTTATGACTTAGGTCAACTTTGAGTGCCTGGTACCTTGTATAATTATAACATTATTTCACACCTGTGATTTTTTGTTGTGGACTTGCAAGGATATCAACGTATGATAAATGGAGAAAATAACAAATTTATGCCGTGCTCATGTGAAATCTGGATAAATCTGTTAACGTTAGTGTATTAGCATTCTGGTAGAGAGGGATGTCTATATCAGGACTCGACTTGAAGATGTCGCCAATTAAAAAAACATCAAACGCCTCGGTACATATTTATAATATAGTTATTGACTCATTAATGTTAACAAATTAGCTTGACCTCCTTCAGACAAAAATGTTTGTGAAATCAGGAAGTAGATGTCAGGAGGCCATATATCAAATTTTGTATGAGTTTATATAAGTATAAAAGCGTTTTAGTACATGCCAAATGTGATATGTAGTATATACATGTATGTGGTAGGATTAATAAGAAAAAATAATTAATTAAGAAAGATTAATAAGGAAAATACAATATTTAATTGTATACATTGTTTAACATATACATCACATATGGATTATATTTTAGAGTTTCGTTTTAGATTGAAGTAAATTGAATGTTTTATACATCAAATTGAGCAAGTTCGATGAGAAAAACAATACCCGGATGGAAGTAAAATTGCAAAAGTATTCTGTAAAAAATAGTGTTTCTTTGTTCAGCTGTAACATAGAAGACACAAATTCCTCCCGTAGTTGTTTTACAATATCTCTGTAGAATCTATATTTCAGAAAAAAGGTAAAATCAAGCATACATGTGCTTTTTTCTTACCTATATGCTTCATATTAAAAAATTATGTATATTAAAATTGATCATCATGAAGTTAAATCAAGTTATTTGCTAATTTCGTTTTAAGTTGTCAAATACCTAAACAATATGTATACTTTGAGTGTGTAGTATGCGTTCAATATGTTTTATTTTAATTCGTACATATTTTTCGAAAACAATTTGATCAACTCCCAGCCTATAAATATGCGGTTTCGAGTAGGAAAGCATAACGGTAGTCACGGTGCAAATATACAGGGTTTATATAAAATATTTTTCGCGGTGTTCTATTTTTTGCTTTATTCGTGAGATATATGTAATGAAATCTCAAATAAGTATATCTTTTATCGCATACCAAAACAATAACACCCCCTTACATGTACGTTATAGCATTAGCACGGATGATTGTATAATTAAAAAGGAAATTTTATTCTATTTCTCACGGGATATTAGCTGGGGTTTCCGTGATGCTTAGCGAAAAAATGTGATAGACTTGATCGTTTCCCAAATGAAAGGGAAAAATACCTTTTCGTTGATTTTACTCAGGTTCACATTTGAGGAAGTGACATTACTTTGATTTGACCTATACACATGTATAGCATAAACCACGGCCGTCGATGATGCAAATAACACCTACCCATCAGGTATACTTGATCTTACATTCTTTCACTTTTTAAAGAGTCTCGATACAAATTTAATTTAACATATACTTTTAATCCAGGAATGGTCGATTTTGAAATCGACTATTCACAACGCTATATTAGCAAAAAGTATCAAGTGGTACAGTATATGGAATAATTTCTCTTTTTGCAAAAGTACATACCCGGATGTGACCTGGGTGGTGACAGATTGCCTCCACTTCCAGGGGTCCATTCACACCAAGGGTCGCCTAACTCCTCACCGTTTCTTCGACCGTCATTATCAGAATCACTTTGGCATAATTCGAACGTCCAGTTCTGGAAACGCAAAACATCCTTTATAATTGTAAAGCAATACACATACATGTAGCTCTGTTGTCATTCAACCAGTCTTGCTGACTCTGATTTTATTAGGAAAGCATTAAGATTTGCTTATTTTATTTGAGTTTTGTAAACTGTAGCACATAGTGTTCGGACTAGTGAGATCCACCAAGGACCATAATAGTTAATGTCCGAAATAATGAGGTTCCACAGACTGTATTTTAAGTTCAAGTTTCGACAATATCCACGATGCCAATATTAGAAAACAGGTATAGTTACATGTAGCTTATACAGTACAGCAAAGCATTCCGCCCGGTCACATTATACTGACAACGGGTGAACCAGTTGTTGCTTCTATCCTAAATGCTGATCATTAAGCAGGGAATAACAACTAGCATTTTTAAGGACTTTGGTATGTCCCGGCCTGGGAACAGAACCCACTGCCTTCCTCAACTGGGCGAACGCTCAACATTAAGGTCAAAAGTGAGGTGATGCAAAGCAAGGCGCTAGGAAATAAAAGGTAGTTAGTAGTAGAAAGTAATAGAAAGATCCAAAATATTGCAATGTGTGCAGCAGATTTATTTGGTTGCTTTTGTGGCCTTAAGTAGAGGGCACGAAAGCAAATCTCCAATTCTGCAGAGTGGTATACCTTCCGTTGAAGTGTGATTCAACATATATCTGTTTACCTTATATTGTTTTTCTAATTCACATATTCATAAAAATTGTGACGACATCGCCATAGTTATGAAATAAAATGTTTTCTTTGTTCGGTTTCTGCATTGACCTACTTTGTGTATCTAACGCTTACTCTTTCGGAGTACCTGTCTTGGTCTCTTTGTATTTTTAAAGGATTATGCCATGCAAATATTTCATTTGTTCATATTTTGGCACATCTGTAATATCGAATTTATTTTACAACAATTATGAAGTAATTTCATCATATATTTATCATTCTTGCTGGCCCAGATGTTACCGTGACAGGGATCTTAATGTGGGACGAAAACGGAGTAGCCGGTGAAAATCAACGTGGTCGGGCAGGTGACCCCATACCTTTTCATGTCCGATTGATTGGGATATTGAAACTCGGCCGCCCATCATCAAAAGCAAGTTTTCCCTTATCACATTAAAACCTTGGTATTAATTGTGTTCTCAAATCACGAAAACAAATGTTCACAATGTATCATTTTTTGATAATATAATATACCCGAAAGAAATGTATAATCGGTCATGACCTTTGAATTTTGTTCTGGTATGTGCTGTTATCGTAGCTACACTTAATTTATAGTTCATACATCAGAAATGGACGTGCTGTGTAACTACTAAACCGGTATATAGAACAAGCAGGTCGTCATGTTTCGGCCATGTACTTGAGTAGGAAAAAGAAGCGTAGTTATACATTTATGTGTGTCTAGCATTAAAGAAGAATTATATTAGAAATGCTCACATAATTTGCACGTTTTGACAACGTCTTGGTAGAAAATACATATGAAAATTGGTAATGATAATGTGATGGCATTGTATTGATTTAACATCACTTGTCTTTTGAGAAAAACACTGTAAATCTAATTTTTTAATAATTGGGAAACAAAGTCGATCACTAAATTGAAACATATCAATAGCCACATAATCTAATATAAAGGTGGAATTGTTCCAACCGATTTCTAAATTTGTGAACGATACTCGATCCAAATAAAATTTGAACGTAATCCACATCACTGAAAATAAGTGCAGTCTCATATATAAGACCTATGTTGTTTCCGGCAATACATTCACGGAATACCAGGGGTTGTAAACACCAACGTTCACTGTACCCCTTGAATATGCCTTGACAAATCAAAGACATCCTGTTAGTTATTTGATTGGTTTCAGGTAAAAAAAAACACCTGACCAATCGTTAGACTGGAGCGACACTAGGGCCCATATTCATGAAACCGTTCTCATGCTAAAGCATGGATTCTGTGCTCAAACCAACTTTCTTTTAACACTCTTAAATAATGTCAAACGATCAAAAAGTCAAATGTAAACATTGGAAACAGCATTTGGCTTTAAGTCTCCTTAATACATTTTTCAAAGTCATTGACAAAATTAGAGTTGTTTATTAACTTATAACCAGAACAAGCAATTAGGCTTGAGCACAAAATCCATACTTGAGCACGCGAACGTTTTCATGAATACGGGCCCTGATTTCAAAGCTGCTCAAAATTACCGTTGATTTGCCAAAGGTCAAACAAGTCTCTTGTATCGCGTGTAGAGAGCCTTCATTTTCATCATGACGTATTCACCCTAGGGATACAGGGATAGTAACAGAGAGTAACCCCTGGAATTTCTAGGATACTGTAATAACCGAGAAGACACGACCGCAAACCAACATAGCTACAGGATATTTTATACAGTTTTATTCTTAACTTTACAATATCATTCAGCTTTGCAGAGAGTCAACAATGTAGGTTAATTTACTTGGAATTATTGTTACTGTGTTGAATTGGCTGATTTGTTGTACCAAAAAATATGATACTTGCAAAAACCGCCTTGTTTACAGTATAATATATGTATACATAAAATTAGCCCTTAATTTTGAATTATTCAAATTTCATTTGAATATAATTGCAAACTCGCTGATAGCCAGCAAAAAGGACATCCGCGAAAATAGTTACACACGGAATTTAAAGAATTTACCTCTCAGTTATAAAATAAACATCCTGTGAGCTGAGCGTTTGTTTTCGTATGATTATATCAATTATCAAAATCACATACAAAATCTTGTTGTTGTCATTGCCTGACACTGATGTTGTTTATTGTTTTTAATTAAAAGAGGCACGATAAAACATTCATTATTTCATGCCTTTATGACATTTATGACAAATACATCTAAAACAGACCTTGAACATAATATAAAGATATATCATAACAAGTTTGTTCAAAATTTGCATCTTTTCTACGTTATGCAAATTCATTTTTTGCAATGTCGAACAATATACAGTAGGGAATGAACTTTTAAGATATCTTTTTTAGTTGAAAGCTAAATTATATGAATCGTTTTACGAAAAATCAGATTATTTTTGTTACCCATGTACATTATTATCAAATGCAATCCTCTAAATAAAAAAAGAAAGAATTATAATGATATTGAGAGAATTGCTAGTTTGTGTATTCAGGAAGTAATATCCCCTAAATTGAATTATCTGGATATATTTCGTGTCCTCAAGAAGACACAGACAATACTATGACTTTGCTGGGGGTCTCACATTAGTTGATCTAATGATGGTACAATTTGTTACATCGGATAGATAATTTTCTTACATTTTCATCAGTAAAAGATATCATGAATTATCAATTTTCGTTTGAAAATCCTACCAGATAAACGGACATTTTTTGTTGAGTAACCCATTCTGCTTTGCTGTCAAGTATGACGTTATTTTAAAAAGTCTGGCATAAAATATTATGCTACATCATTATCTTATGCAGCAAAATTTACGTCGTTTTGACTTTAAAATGTTATACATAAAAAATGTAACTGCTTTCACGTTGAATACCATATTTTTTTTTCGTATGGCAGAATATACCAATATTTTCACAAGAAAACCATTAAATAGTCCCTTTGTCTAACGTCATCCTGAAATCTAAAGATGACTAAGGTTAAATGATATACTGACCAGATGTACTATTAACATCGAATTTACTTAATAGTGTACATGCTGAAAGTAACATTATATGTATTTGAGTGCAAAAACGTGAAATAAAGCAAAATAGTATAAATAAATATACCATTACACCACACTCATCGTTAAAATACAGACATACTGTTAAATTTGGTACGTATTTGTACCAATGAAATTATTTGTAACATCAATTTTGAACATGAGAAATTCTCTCGAATTTTAATGTTTTAGGCGGATAATATTATACAGTCTTACCTTGCCATGTCGTAGAAAATCCTCGCCGAACGGATTGAGAGGACCGGCTCCGTACATACTTTTATGCCCCACCCCATTCCATGTTAAAGATGGGCTGCACGGATTCAAAACATGACGTCCATTTGGAATCAAATCTTTCAACGAGGGAAACGGTATACTTGATTGAATCTGAGTGAGTAAAATTATCGTCTGTAGTAAATTAATAAAATCCATTGTCGAAATCCGGGTTTAAATAATCCCAAGGAATAAGATTGTATCTAAAATATTACGAAAGGCAGCCATGTTGTTGAACAGGGACGCTTTCCCGTTACAAAATCATATCACGAAAATTTAAATGTCACACCGACATGATTTATCGATGGATAGTCACAGCTTTCTACCAAGTGATATGCAAATGACCTTAATTAGATCCTAATCTGTCTGTATGTCATTGCCTCAGTGTAGACATACATGCTGAATGCTAAGCCAATCGGATTGTTTCCTCTTTTGTTTTATTGAAAATGCTTGTTCTGACCACCGTATGGTATCAGCGATAATGCTGAATGCTAGTGCGATCAGTGTACCACAAACCACCTACGGATATTTGCAACATTCGTTTGTATTATAATTTGTATAAATAATAAGCAGTGGGTGACAATTTTATTTTCAGTGGAGGGTTTAACGATTAGTTAGCTCTTGGAGTTTTAATTTGTTTAGTAAATACGAAATGGCTATTAGTTTACCGGTTAATGATGATTTTATAATCAGTAAGCATTGAGTAGCAAGCTCTAAATGGTGTTTTCGGGTAAAGTAAGCACTCAGTGGTGTTTTTATCATAAGAAACACTGAATGGTGATGGTGATTATATATTGAGTAAGCGCTGTGATATGGTTTATGACGAGTACACATGGAGTTGTGGTTTATGATTTGTATACATTGAGCGGTGGGTTATGCTTAGTCCCCATTTAGTGACGGTGTATGATTTGTACTCATTGAGTGGTGGTTTATGATTTGTCCACATTGAGTGGTGGTTTATTATTTGTATACATTGAGCGGTAGGTTATGCTTAGTACACATTGAGTGATTGTTTATGATTTGTTCACATTGAGTGGTGGGTTATGATTTTTACACACTGAGTGGTGGTTTATGATCTGTACACATTGAGTGGTGGTTTATGATCTGTACACATTGAGTGGTGGTTTATGATCTGTACACATTGAGTGGTGGTTTATGATAAGCACACATTGAGTGGTGGTTTATGATTTATACACATTGAGTGGTGGGTTATGATGTGTACACACTGAGTGGTGAGTTATGCTTAGGACACATTGCGCGGTGGGTTATGGTTTGTACACACTGAGTGGTGAGTTATTATTTGTACACACTGAGTGGTGAGTTATGAGTTGTACACACTGAGTGGTGAGTTATTATTTGTACACACTGAGTGGTGAGTTATGCTTAGGACACATTGCGCGGTGGGTTATGGTTTGTACACACTGAGTGGTGAGTTATTATTTGTACACACTGAGTGGTGAGTTATGATGTGTACACACTGAGTGGTGAGTTATGAGTTGTACACACTGAGTGGTGAGTTATGAGTTGTACACACTGAGTGGTGAGTTATGATTAGTACACATTCAGTGTTGGGTTATGATTTGTACACACTGAGGGGTGAGTTATGATTTGTACACATTGAGTGGAGGGTTATGATTTGTACACACTGAGTCGTGGTTTATGATTTGTACACATTGAGTTGTGGTTTATGATTTGTACACATTGAGGGGTGGGTTATGATTTGTACACACTGAGGGGTGAGTTATGATTTGTACACATTGAGTGGTGTGTTATGATTTGTACACACTGAGTGGCGGTTTATGATTTGTACACACTGAGTGGTGAGGTATGATTTGTACACATTGAGTGGTAGGGTATGATTTGTATACATTGAGCGGTGTGTTATTCTTAGTACACATTGAGTGATGGTTTGTGATTTGTACACATTGAGTGGTGGGGTATGATTTGTACACATTGAGTGGTGTGTTATGATTTGTACACACTGAGTGGGGGTTTATGATTTGTACACATTGAGTGGCGGTTTATGATTTGTACACACTGAGTGGTTAGTTATGATTTGTACACACTGAGTGGGGGTTTATGATTTGTATACATTGAGTGGTGGGTTATGATTTGTGCACATTGAGTGGTGGGTTATGATTTTTACACACTGAGTGGTGGTTTATGATCTGTACACATTGAGTGGTGGGTTATGGTTTGTACACACTGAGTGGTGAGTTATGAGTTGTACACACTGAGTGGTGAGTTATGCTTAGGACACATTGCGCGGTGGGTTATGGTTTGTACACACTGAGTGGTGGATTATGATTTGTACAAATTGAGTGGTGGTTTATGATTTGTATACATTGAACGGTGGGTTATGCTTAGTACACATTTAGTGATGGTTTATTATTTGTACACATTGAGTGGTGGGTTATAATTTGTACACATTGAGTGGTGGGTTATAATTTGTACACATTGAGTGGTGGATTATAATTTGTACACATTGAGTGGTGGTTTATTATTTGTATACATTGAGCGGTGGTTTATGCTTAGTACACATTGAGTGATGGGTGATTATTTTTACACATTGAGTGGTGGGTTATGATAAGCACACATTGAGTGGTGGGTTATGATTAGTGCACATTGAGTGGTGGGTTATGATTTGTGCACATTGAGTGGTAGGGTATGATTTGTATACATTGAGCGGTGTGTTATGCTTAGTACACATTGAGTGATGATTTATGATTTGTACACATTGAGCGGTGGATTATGATTTGTACACATTGAGTGGTGAGTTATGATTTGTACACACTGAGGGGTGAGTTATGATTTGTACACATTGAGTGGTAGGGTATGCTTAGTACACATTGAGTGATGATTTATGATTTGTACACATTGAGTGGAGGTTTATGATTAGTGCACATTGAGTGGTGGGTTATGATTTGTACTCATTGAGTGGTGGTTTATGATTTGTCCACATTGAGTGGTGGTTTATGATTTATACACATTGAGTGGTGGTTTATGATAAGCACACATTGAGTGGTGGTTTATGATAAGCACACATTGCGTGGTGGGTTATGATTTGAACACATTGAGTGGTGGATTATAATTTGTACACATTGAGTGGTGGATTGTGATAAGCACACATTGTGTGGTGGGTTATGATTTGTACACGTTGAGAGGTGGTTTATGATTTGTACACATTTAGTGGTGGTTTATGATTTGTACACATTGAATGGTGGTTTATGATTAGTGCACATTGAGTGGTGGGTTATGATTTGAACACATTGAGAGTGGTGGGTTATGATTTGTACACACCGAGTGGTGGTTTATGATTTGTACACATTTAGTGGATTATGATTTGTGCACATTGAGTGGTAGGGTATGATTTGTATACATTGAGCGGTGTGTTATGCTTAGTACACATTGAGTGATTGTTTATGATTTGTTCACATTGAGTGGTGGGTTATGATTTGGACACACTGAGTGGTGGTTTATGATTAGTACACATTAAGTGGTGGATTATGATAAGCACACAATGTGTGGTGGGTTATGATTTGTACACGTTGAGAGGTGGTTTATGATTTGTACACATTTGGTGGTGGATTATGATTTGCACACATTGAGTGGTGGTTTATGATTAGTGCACATTGAGTGGTGGGTTATGATTTTTACACACTGAGTGGTGGTTTATGATTAGTACACATTGAGTGGTGGTTTATGATTAGTGCACATTGAGTGGTGGATTATGATTTGTATACATTGAGTGGTGGGTTATGCTTAGTACACATTGAGAGATGGTTTATGATTTGTACACATTGGGTGGTGGGTTATGATTTGTACACACCGAGTGGTGGTTTATGATTTGTACACATCGAGTGGTGGTTTATGATTTGTACACATTTGGTGGTGGATTATGATTTGCACACATTGAGTGGTGGTTTATGATTTATACACATTGAGTGGTGGTTTATGATCTGTACACATTGAGTGGTGGGTTATGTTTTGAAAACATTGAGTGGTAGGTTATGATTTGTATACATTGAGCGGGGGGTTATGCTTAGTACACATTGAGTGATGATTTATGATTTGTACACATTGAGCGGTGGGTTATGCCTAGTACACATTGAGTGATGGTTTATGACTTGTACACATTGAGTGGTGGGTTATGCTTTGTACACACTGAGTGGTGAGTTATGATTTGTACACATTGAGTGGTGGATTATGATAAGCACACATTGTGTGGTGGGTTATGATTTGTACACGTTGAGTGGTGGTTTATGATTTGTACACATTTAGTGGTGGATTATGATTTGCACACATTGAGTGGTGGATTATGATTTGTATACATTGAGCGGTGGGTTATGCTTAGTACACATTGAGTGATGGTTTATGATAAGCACCCATTGAGTGGTGGTTTATGATTTGTACACATTGAGTGGTAGGTTTTGATAAGCACACATTGAGTTGTGGGTTTTGATTAGTATACATTGAATGGTGAGTTATGATTTGTACACATTGAGCGGTTGGGTTATGATTAGTACACATTGAGTGGTGGTTTATGATAAGCACACATTGAGTGGTGAATTATGATTTGTACACATTGTGTGGTGAGTTATGATTTGTACACATTGAGTGGTGGTTTATGATAAGCACACATTGAGTGGTGGTTTATGATTAGTACACATTGAGTGGTGGATTATGATAAGCACACATTGAGCGGTGGGTTATGATAAGTACACATTGAGTGGTGGTTTATGATTAGTACACATTGAGTGGTGGATTATGATAGGCACACATTGAGCGGTGGGTTATGATAAGCACACATTGAGCGTTGGGTTATGATAAGCACACATTGAGTGGTGGTTTATGATAAGCACACATTGAGTGGTGGGTTATGAGAAGCACACATTGAGTGGTGGTTTATGATTAGTACACATTGAGTGGTGGATTATGATAGGCACACATTGAGTGGTGGTTTATGATTAGTGCACATTGAGTGGTGGTTTATGATTAGTACACATTGAGTGGTGGGTTATGATAAGTTCACATGGAGTGGTGGTTTATGATAAGCACACATTGAGTGGTGGGTTATGATTTGAACACATTGAGTGGTGGATTATGATTAGTACACATTGAGTGGTGGGTTATGATAAGTTGACATGGAGTGGTGGTTTATGATAAGCACACATTGAGTGGTGGGTTATGATTTGAACACATTGAGTGGTGGATTATAATTTGTACACATTGAGTGGTGGATTATGATAAGTTAAAAGTGGATGGTGGATATATCATTAGTTTACAGTGAGTTTTGCTTATATCTATAAACACTGGGCGTGAATGATGTCCCCTATATAACATGTATGATGTGGTAGATTTTAAGTCAAGAACAACATACAATATAGTATCTATGGCTAATCTCAATTTCTTAGATATACAGATTAGCGTCTTAACCCTAACAAATCCGATATCGCACCCTGGTAAATGTTTTACATGACATATCGGCCTTTTTCTATACCACATTTGACCTGTATCATTCTTTTTTTCTGTTAACTAAGGTGGCGAAAATATCTACGGTTAAGACGAAGGTGGCTAGATTATCTACTAGGAGTGAGGAAAACTAAATTATTTACTTGTTAAGAAGTTGGTTTGTTGTCCTTCTGTTACCAAAGGTGGTTGGATTATCTACTGGTTAATAATTCGGTGTTAACGATGGTAGCTGGGTTATCTTCTGAGAATACCTACATATATCGAAGATGGTTTTATAACCTACAGGTAACCATGATGGTTGTATTATCTTCTGACAATGTGAGGCCTGAATTATCTTCCAGGGAATGAAGACGGTTGTAAGGCCAACTGGTAATACCATCCTTGATATTCTAAAGGCTAAACTCACTTCATCCTCGATATCTAGGGGTTACGCTCATTTCGCTCACTGCAACCCTGGAATATGTCATAGCAAAATTGAAGGCTCGGTGTGTGCCACCTTGTTGATGAGACAAGAAGACTAGTTCGATCATTTAATGTACATCAAGAGAATCTCGCGATCACGTAACGGTAACAATTGACAGGCTTTACAGGCGGGCGTCTCTCCTTTGTAATTTTTAAAGGACAGTTATCAGCCTAGCGATTGGTCCGGTGTTTTTTTTTACCTGAGACCAATCAAAGAGCTATCTTCGTGCCTTCAATTTTGCTATGACATATTCCAGGGGTGTAGAGAGCGAAAGTGAGCGTAACCCCTGGATATCGAGGATGCACTCACTTTGCTCTCTGACCCCTGGAAATGTTATAGCAGAATTGAAAACAGAATGTTATTTTATTGATCTCAGGTGAAAACGTTCTGACCAATCGCTAGACTGAAACCTGTCTTTTGAAGATTACAGAGGAGCGACACCCGACTACAAAACCAGTCAATTTTACCGTTAAGTGAGAGACAGATTCTTTCGATGTACATAAAATGAACAAACTAGTCTTCTCGTCTCATCCACAAGGTGATGCACACTGACCCTTCGAGTTTGCTATGACATATTGCAGGGATGCAGAGAGCAAACGTGAGCGCAACCCGAAGTTATAATCTACTGGTAACAGGGGGTTGCTGGACTATTTTGTTCCAGGGGATAAACACGGTTGTAAAATCACCCGGAAAACTAACTCCGAAGTGTTTGTGATGCTTAACCGATAAAAACCACTTTTTGGTCAAAAATGCATGGCATATATATTCTCTCGCAACCTCGATTGGTTAACTCACGAACGACTCATTAGATAAACTAGTAACAATGTTTGATTCCACTGTGACGTCATAACTTATGGCAAATTTTTCTCCGATTGGAGACAGGAATAATGCATTTTCAAGAATAAAGAATATTGTTTTATTAGATATAATAGCAAATCGTTGTGGGAGAAAAATGTCCCCAAACTCGTGATGGTTGATTATAAAGGTTATCTAACTCTCGTTAGTTGATTTTCAAATTGTACAAAACACTCGGCTGACCTCGTGTCTTTATACAATTTGAAAATTAACTAACTCGGTAAATCTCTCGTGCCTTTATACAATTTAAAAAATATCTAACTCGGTAAACCTCTTGCGTCTTAATACCATTTGCAAATAAACCAACTCGGTTGACCTCGTGTCTTTTTACAATTAAAAAATAACCAACTAGGTAAACATCTCGTATATTTATATACAATTTGAAAATGAACGGAATCGGTAAACAAACCTCTCGCGTCTTTATATACAATTTGAAAACTATCTAACTCGGTAAACCTCTCATGTCTTAATACAATGTGCAAATTAACCAATCCGGGTGACCTCGTGTCTTTACTTAATTTAAAAATTAACGAACTCGGTAAACCTCTCGTGTCTTTATAAAATTTGAAAATGAACTAGATCGGTAAACCTATCGTGTCTTTATATACAATTTTAAAATGAACTAAATTAGTAAACATCTCGTGTCGTTATACAATTTGTAAATTAACTAACTCGGTAAATCTCTCGTGTCTTTATACAATTTGAAAATGAACCAACCCGAGTTAAATATACATGATAACCAACCATCGATGATTGGTGAACTTCTCATAACCCGAATATTGGGTCAGATATAATCGTTTATCGTCTGTCAAGTGTAATGCGCTCTGAACTTTCTATAATTTTGTGCTTGTTATGGGTCCGTACTAGCGATGGCTATTTAGATATAATACGGTATAGTTCCACTTAAATAGTTAATTCGGAAACAAAAATGAAAACCTTTTACTCTATATCGGGGAGGTCGTTTTTAAAATTAATATTCCTCTAATTAAGAGAGGTCTGCATCCCTTTTTCCTAATTTATCTTCCCCGCCCACACAAGCACATAAAACAGGAAACTGTATTCATAAGTTGTTTAACATGTACTTTGACCTTTCAGCATCGACCCAGATATGATATGTTAAGATCATGTTGTAACACGGATCACTGACTACGTCTTGTGTCCATCATAGGTAAGATAAACATACGTATGTAGTTTCTATACTGTAGCCTCAATTTGACTGTCGTATATCGGTTCATGTAACATTGCTTTTTCTGTAAAATGCATTACAATTATCACACCAGTTCGGATATTGTCATGTCGTATTTTCTTTGGTGTATTGTGGTACATTGTGGTCAATTAATTTTGACCAGTCTTCGAACATATACTGTAAAATGATTAATATTCATGGAGTTTTTAGCTTCGTTGATTTCGTGGGTAATCTTCAACCACGAATTCATAGGTTCATGAAGTAGTTGATCGTTTGATATAAAGCAAGTCTGAGTTGGAGTGGGTACTCGTAATCTACGAATTCATGTAACAAACGAAATGGTTTCCTGTCGGGAAACCGTGAAATTTAAAGCCCTTCGAAAAGTTATAATTTCACGGTATTGATTGCATCACTGCTAATTTTACCGCCGTTACGTTATTTTAGTAACGTTATATATATAAAGATAACATTTTGAACAGGGAACTAGTGTGAATAGTAAATGCGATAAAGTGATTTTTTAGATTGCATTGAAAATGTCAATATAGGATATACATGGACTAATCCATATAATTTAAAAATCATTTGGCGTGTTTTTACTTAGCGATGTGGTACTAGTACTGTGATTTACCCTGCAGTCATAAAAACAAACATCATAATATACAACTACGGAGTAGTGCAAATAAAACTGATTTAAAGCAGATTTAAAATGTATCATGATATTGCTGAAATAGTCAATAAAGCAAGCGAAATAAACAAATGTTATTTGTCGATTACAATAAATCTATAGGTGACGTTTTAATTTAATATGTATCAAATTGACGGTTTTATTGATGTATGTGCGTCTCAGAACTAGTGCCTCATTCGACAGAAACCCCTCAAAATTAAGGAGGAAACTAAGACCTCCCGTTGCGTTCCCCAACATTGCACTTTAATCGCCATCGTGGACTTCTTCATAGCATGAACCATCACCACCCCAAGAAAGGTATTTGGGAGTGGTTTGGTTTTATTTGACGTCCTATTAACAGCTAATGTCATTTAAAGACGTCCCTCCAAGTGTGCAATGTATGTTTGCTTGTGCGGATGTGTGCTGGAGTAAGGGAAGTTTAATGCAATTGCCTCCTTGCGATAGTGCGGATCTGACGCCGAGTTTAGAGTGCTACCTCACAGAAATACCATGCGAAAGGCAACCAGCACAGCATTCCATCCGGTCACATTATACCGATAACAGGTAAACCAGTTGTTGCGATAACCCTGAATGCTGAACGTTTAGCAGGGAATAACCACCATTTTAAGGATTTTGGTATGTCTGGCCTAGGGATAGAACCGTTTGCCTACTCCACTTCGGCGAACGATCAACATTAAGGCCAGAAGTTCAGAGACAGTTAAACCCATGATTTACAGACCAACTCTCAATGGGAAACCCCAGCTAAAAATAGTTTAGTGTCCCTCAATAGCAGCGGATGATTTTCTTTAGATATCTCTTTATATGATTCATTTATTCATAAAGTGTTAATGGCTCTTTTTCCGAAAGGATTTGAGTGTTCACCGGTTTACGCCTTCGTTGTCTATTCAAAGGGCTTTCCCTTTCAAGAAACTACAAGTATTTTGGAGCATATTCGGTGAATATCATAGCCAACGCAGAAAAAACTAGATGAAATTGTGAGAATGACTAAGATAGTTGTTGAGTTTGGTAGCAATACTTCCCAGAAGACTGTTGGTATACAAATGTGGACATCTGTGTCCCTCTTTTTTGCGAGTTGCATACTTGCTTTCCTAACCTATCGGGTTCTACATGTAGCAGTTGATTAAACCTGCAAGGACTTCCCCAGAATATCACAGTTTCCGTAATAGAAGTACAATTTTTTTTACAATGCTGATTTAACTTGAGACGCAGGTTTCCGATGTATACAAGTTGATGAAGAAAAACGAACATGAGAGTACTGAAGCGTCGACGAAACCATCGGACTATAACTACGTGCTATGGTCGCCAACGGGATCTCATTGGAAATGATTCTATTGCCTTGTTAGATATGACAGTTAACGTTTTTGTAATGCTTATATTCGTATGCACTATAGTTTTGTTGTCATTACCCCGATTCGTACTTTGAAAACATGACATTACTTTGATAAGACTTGCATTTACTTGGCAGATATTTTCCCCGAAGCACAAGACGTTTACGAAACAATTATATTGCAAACATTGAGGTTTAAGGGTATGTTGAGATGAAAATTAAAATTATTGAACATAACTAGGTAGTTATCAATTTTTTTTTTAAATAAGTGATATAAAAAACAAAACAAGCATACTGATGTAATGGTTTACTAATACAACTTAAATTACAGGAAGCCTAGGCCTTCGACCTTATATACTGTAAATCAGGTACATTTCGCGAGAAATACATTTTCGCAAAACTACAGCATGAATACTATATCGTACACAGGAATCCTCAAGAAACTTTTTAAAGTAAAGACAGGCAAATCAAACGTTCATCGATACAAAACCAACATAAATATATGTAAATGACATGCTTGTGAAAATATAAGTTCGCGAAATATAAATGGATTAAAGTATCTCTTCGTCTTTCGTTTTACATATATACATTTACACAATTATGTTTTTAGGGTGACTCGTTATATTTCAGACCCAATCAAGGTCTTCGTTAGGATATTGTATGTCTGGCTAGTCCCTGTTAACCGTCGGATTCTCAGAAACCAAATATATATATATCCAACCGCTATTATGTGGCTATTCTACGTCTTAACATTTATACTACTGGTATATATCAGCTACCCAGGGGGTTTATGGGAAACATTACTATTTGTTCACCAGAGGCGTGTGATGTTTCCGAGATGCAAAGCTTTGGGGGAAACATGACAAGCCAAATGGAACACTCCGATGTCAATAAGTATTCATGATAACCAACAACAACAACAACAAAAAACATTTTTAAGAGCTAATTACGCAAAATTAAAAGAATAATATTAAGAAATGGGTTATACAATAACAGACTGTAGAGAGCAAGAAGGTAAACACGACCTTGTTTTGTTTGTTTTTTGCTGGTTCGGTATTTTTTTAAGTCATGTTACCACCCAAACCAATTCATTATAGGAATGAGGTAAAATAATTTGGTTTTTAACCAATATCTTAAGTTTTCTGAAGAAAACATTCCGAATGTTTCATAAATTGATCCCCTAAATTAAACAGTCGACTTCCATCGATAACTGTATAACTTATTTGACCAATAAACGTAAGATGGAAATAGAAGCACCAACGCCTGTTGTATGACGGTGTAGGGACTAGCCAGATCTATAGTATATCGTACAACACAATCACTCACCCCCGGTGTATACTATTAAAGAGTCAAGGTTTCTTCCTCCAGTAAACATGACCAAACTATACTTAAATCTATCGTTACCAAGGTTTGTGAAAGAAGAGCATTATCATCCTGTGTTCCTGAATGATTTTGTTTCGTTTAACCCTTTCACCCCTAAATAATTCAGCAGACTCTACTATGCATTGACCTGGAAGAACCCATTATGGTCTGCAGAGGTGAAAGGGTTAAATAAGATATTACAAGATTTTCTGTAACTTTTACCTACAAATAATTTGTAATTTTCTGCGTTCATATTCTGCCTTAATTTCATCGATTTTGAGTTCCGATATCGATTTTCTTTCCCACTTTCGTATTTTCTTTTTATCCATTTATTGATTTACATATATTTATTTTGTGCTAAAAACAAAATCACAAAATCCTTGTTACTTTTGGAACGTCTAAACCTGGTCAAAATATCATCTTGTGCACTTTGTTGCTTTAATTAAAAGTTTGAACTGTAATTTCAATTTGTCCTTGCTATATATATATATATATATTAACAATCATAATACAAAAAGCACATTGAACTTGATCTTGAATCTGTTTTTTTTTTTGTTTTTTTGTTTTTTTTTATCTTTTTTAACCCTTGGTAACAATCATCTAAGTATAGTCTGGCTCTGATATAGAAGGTCGTCTAAGTATGTATTGCAATTGCCTATAAACAAAAAAAGGTGAAAACGTACTACAACATACAATGCCGCAGGTTGTTATACATAGAGATAAAAAAACAAACAAACAACAAAGTGACCTACTGAGACTAATTGAATAGGGAAGCACAGCTATGGTGGGACAACCATAGACTGGTCCAGACATTTCACTAAGAGTTAGGATATAAAGCATACATATTACAATCGACAAAACCTTGATATCATGAGATTAGAATTATTTATTGATATTGCCCTTAGAGCAGCTAAATGGACATCACTGTTGTATTTAATTCTCATATAGTAGCAAAACACGAAAAAAAATCACTTCATCCTCTTTGTGATCGAATTCATTTAGAATATACTTCACAAGTTTATTAAATTGTCACTTCTAGTTCGGGAACTGTTTCTATAGCATGAAAACTGATGACCTGATGTTTATTTCTCAGCATAAAAGAAAAATAAGAAAAAAGATAGTGAAATATATTTTCGTGGAATGGGTGTCCTCTAAGAAGTAATAGTGAATATTTTGTATAGCGACTTCTGATTTCATTCTATACAGCATAAACAGCCTAGACAGGTAAAACCGCATTTTCAAATCAACTTCAACATGTGATCCGCAACGGATATCCCAATTTATAACAGATATTCGACCCATTTGTTCCTAAATCTTTAACGGGTCAAAATGCTTCAAGTTTAAATCTTCTTTTTTTTAAAATATATATTTTCAGTTCAGTTCCCCACAAAATAGATTGCAAACTCATAAAATTAAAAATAATATGTTGTTTTCGTATTAACTTGAAAAAGGAGCAAGACAATTCGAAAAATTAAACAATAACTTAAACATGATTTAACTTTGTTAACTGATTGCTCCCATTTGCTTCGACCCCAAAATGGAAACAAAAATAATCTGATGTTATATACTGGTGACCTGGACCCTGGTCATTTCCAGCCGTTGTTAAAAATGGTACCAACCCCTTCTGTATATGTACCTTTGCTGTTTTTATCTATCATTTAAAGGTCAGTGTTATATCCTCAGAAAGGAAAATGTTGAATATGGATTGACCTAAAGACAATATATGTAATCCCTGGAAATGAAACTGGTATTCTTCATGTTCACTTACAGATCGAAAAGAGGTGATATTTCAATTCCTTACTTGTTTCCTTTCAAAGTGGCATTTACCAGATCACAGAATAAGAATATACGTACGTCTTGATCGGTCTTCAAACTTTTTATAAGATACAAGTATTCTTAGTTTCTTTTTACGTTTTTGATGTTTTTAGGTACATTTACATCAATTTTTGAAAATAACTTTTTCAATTATATTTCTGCTTCACATTTGTGAGGTCATGTAAACATAATATTTTTTTATTTGCTTTTTCAAATAGTTTTCTACTTCCCAATTGAAACGTTATGTAAACAGAACATGTATTTTTTTATTTCACGCAATATGCAACCCATATGATAATTATTTCTGGACCAGTCTATATGTCTACACTAGACTATTCTCGTCATTATGACGGCTATAATTCAATGATTGAACATAGCGTTTTCATTCTGATGTAATGTTTACAATATACAAAAGCATTCGGGACACTATAAACTGTATACATTGATAATACTGGGAGAAATAGCAAAGTCGGATATAGAACTGTCTATTCCGTTTTTGCGTATTGCAGAGTTATCTTCTCTTGGGAGCAGGAATTGATTGGTACGTCATTGGTTTTTGTGAGAAATTACGTCATTTTCTCAAAAATTGATGACGTTATTCTCACAAACAAGTGACGTAACAATCAATACCTGCTCCCAAGAGAAGATAACTCTGCAATATTCAAAGACTGAATAACAGATATCAAAATTAGAATTGGATCTTTTGCTATGCTACATTCCATTATTTTGTCATTTTTATATTCATTTACATAATTTTACATTGTATGCATACATGTAGCAAATGGAGATACATTTCTTGATGGACGATTTCGAAAAATTCCAGTGTCTTCCAAAACCTAGCATAACTTCCATATTCTTCATTGCAATGTCAATTGTGGAACTTCAAATAGACACCATGCATGTTGACTCAGTTAAAGATATTAATACGAATTTGGATTTTATTTAAATATTTCCTAAATCAAATATATCCTTAGGGCTAGAGATTTTATGGAAATGTTTAATACTTCTGACCAGAGCAGTGATATCAGCATTGAAATTATTCCCTTTCTTTTGAAAGACAATTTCCCATAGTGTTATGGAATTTTTAAAAATCCTCCTTTCAAAAAAGGCAGCAAATATTCAATAAAATACTAGATCTTTGAAAATACTATTGATAAATTGAATAATTAATATGATTTGCATGTGCATTATAACATTACAGCATAATTGTATGGATGGAATGAGCTCAGATCAAGATGAAATTCCAATTACATCAAAAAGGTCATATGAACATATTTTCTTCATTGTAGATTCATTCAAGAAGTTTATTGTTGATTTTTTTTCTTCTGAACATCCTTTTTCAAAATATAGACGAGTACATGTACCAACATTAAGAGATATAGTGGGCTCTCAAAATAAGTCCCATAGGACAAGCATAAGCCCTGTACTAAATACCTGTTTCCAAATAATTACTGATTTCAATAAATGATAGACCATGTGTACAAGAACGCTTTAGATTTCTTACAGTAACAAGAGGCTCATGGGCCTTAAGGTCACCTGAGTTATGTAAAAACTGATATTATTGATGATGCCAAATGAAAAGGAAATAATTTTGTAACAAAGGTAACTTGAACCAGATGTAATGCAAAAGTAGTGTGAAAGATCTGGGTAGTATATGTACTATGTACAAATAGTGGTTCTGTCAGTCAGCTGAATTTTGGTAAAGCACCTTAAGACCCTTTCATATATGAAGAGTATTTGATTCTACCATATCTGGATCTTCAGAAGGGGGCTGGGGACCATATAATTCACAATTTTGGTTGACCTTTGGCCTTGGAAGGTTTCGGCAAAGTTTCATCGAAATTGGTTCAGGGGTTTTGGAAAAGAAGTTGAAAATGTAAATTGTTTACAGATAGACGACGGACACCGCCGGACAAAAGGCTATCGCAATAGGTCACTTGAGACTTTGTCCCAGGTGACCTAAAAATGTCCAGAACTGGCTCATAATCTTAGAAATAATGTTAAAAATGATCAGAGTTGTAGAAATGAATTCCAGAATTGTTCAACAAAGATTCAGATGATTATACAAAGCTGCTTCTTTGTAAGACAGAAAATTAAAAAAATATTAACTTTCATACCAGTAGAACTGCATTTATCAATATCAAGTAAATATGATTAATTAAACAAGAACTGGTTCTAATTCGGTAACTTCTGAGTCTGTGTGATTATCAATTGCAATGTCCTGTTAAATTATCAACTATTTTTTTACATTAATGAAAAGGGGAATAATATCTAATTTACAGAAAGTAAAAAAAATAACAAGTTACAATCATGTACCCTATAAATGAATTTTAACATTACTTGATTTGTGAACTGATATTATGATACTCATATATATATAGTTAAAACGACAATAAAAACTGCAATGACAAAATCTATTCATATTCAGAATATTTGTTCATCCTTTCATGGACTTAGTACTGGTTTCCATCTGTGAACTGTTTTCATTCCTGAGTTTTAAATCTAGTCTTGAAAATGTTACATATTAATGTAATATTAACAAATACAGAGTAATTTTTTTTTTTTTAAAGTGATAATTTCTGTATATTGTATTCAGTTATGTTATAGAATCCAAGCCATCAAGATCTCTAAATGTAGATTTTTTTTTTATTTCACTCTGAATGTCTGCTTACGTTGCTAGACCAACATTAACCCTGTCAAATCAATAACAACAACTCTATCTATATGGTTATTGATCTGTTAAAGGTTACCAGCAGAAAATTTGTGGATTTTTTTTATTTTCTTGTTATGTGAAAATCATTGCAAAATAGCTGATCAGAGTAACTAAATCTGAATATGTTCGTTCCATGATGAACAAAGATACATGTACCACTTGCAAAACGTATTTATCACGATCTTAGAATTAAGAAATTAACTGGTAATCAGGATTGAGAAAAGTTTACAGGTGGTTTCAGTTTCTATATACATTGCATTGATTCTCTCTCACTTTATATATCAGAACTTGTAATTGTCCACCTTTTTAGCATGAGACAAGGCCTCAATCTGCCGCATCAGAAACCGGGGTAATCATAACCTTCATCAGGAAAATATATTATCCCTGCAAAGGAAACAGTAACTAATTATCAGCAAAAAAAAAGATTCAGTTATAAAATATTCAACAATATCATGGACGATACCTTTACAGAAACATTAACTACTGTATCTAATCTATATTTCATACAAATAGGTTTCATAATAATAATAATAATTTGAGGTTCTTATATACCGCTTTATCACAACCTAGTTCGTAGGTCATCTCAAAGCGGTTCACAAATTGTTATCCGTGGTTATAGGGCCTTTGCAACCCGTCAATATCTTTCTCAACTCCCTGGGGGACATACAGCCGGTGTTGCCATTTTGGCGCTCACAGTGAGAATTCATCAATTCAGCTAACTCACATTGGGAACACACTTAATTCCTGTTTTACTCTGTATACAGATTTACAGTGGCAGATCCAGAGGTTTTCTTTGGGCTTCAGGAAACACNTTTCCTCATTTTTTCCCCAACTTGGAACCCCCCTCTGGAAACTTTTTTTTCCCATTTACGTCAAATTTATATTTCAGATTCAAGTTAATTAATATGATATGACTACAGGAATATTTACCAGAAATTTGATAATTTTTATAGATTTTACCTGTCGGTATCATCACATTTAGGGAAATCCGGATTGCTTTTGGTTCTTTTACTGTTAGTGTCCGAACCATCAAACATGGATACCTTTCTTGAAATCTGAAAAAAAAAAAAAATGTTTTCAAGATATTCTAGAAGAATTCTATAGTAATGCTTTTAAAGTTTTCTAACAGATGTGGAAAGTTGATATCTCTTGACCATTGTACCGAAAATGCAAGTTTTGATTATAATTGCAAACAGTAATTTTTCTCAAATACATATATATGGCCACGATTCTTTTCTTTGCAAATCAACTTTTTGACTTTTTAAAGTGACGATGGTTCCTAGTAAAGTGCCTTGACACTGTCCATTATTGTTTATATCAGAGTCTTTCCCATGTATTGTATAACCCTTTCACCACTGTAGACCATAATGGACTCATCTATATCAATGCATGGTAGAGTCTACTGAAGTTACCAAAGGGGTGAAAGGGTTAAGTAACTCACCTTTTTACTGACTTTACAAAGGATCTCTTGAAGAGGGACAAAGACTCCATGATTTTTCTTACAGTAGAAGTACCGTTTTCCACCAATACACCCATCATGTTGACCGCCTGATAAAACAAATCGTATCTAGAATATAGTATGCACCATGAAATTTTTGCTGAAGTTTAACTTCAAACCATTTTCCCCTCTGTAATGAGGGTATATTCACCATTGCATTGAAAATTAGTAAACAAAATAATTGACATACATGTAATCATTGAATGTGAAGGCAGAAATCGATAACAGGCGACGATGTGTTTAAAAAGTGACTGTATACTGTATACTGTTACCTTTTGTTATATACTGGTATGTGTTTTATTAGCTCCAAGGGAAATCTTTTCAAAAATTCTAAAAGAAAAACAATGTTTAATCTTCATAATTTATTCTTTCCCATTCCATTTAACTTTAATCTTAAAATATTGACAAGATCTTAAATCAAGTATGTAAAGTCTTTTTATCCATCCCTCCATCCCCTACCCAACCCACCCCCAAATATCATTTTTCTGTGTATATACCTGGTGAGTCCAGCTCTAGTCCGACAAACAACATGTTAGGGTGTCCAATGCCGTCCAGGTGACCAAGGTAACGTATAAAGCCTGTCCGGTCTCCCTTGGCAACAACGTGGTCATTCATCTGGACTTGTAACCTGTGGCTGTAGCAAAGCATACAATTAATTATTTTATTATTGGTGTTTTGTATTGTATGCTTTACAGTTCATCAACAGAAAAAGGCCATTATATACTGTATAGCGCTTTAAGTTCACGGGGTCAATATTTCACAGGGTTTAAATCTCGCTGTCCGCCCGAATTCCATGTATCGTGCAAAGTAATTTGAGTGTCATCGATCATTTAAGGGTTAAACCTTGAAATACAGGTAAACCATTTGAAAACACTCGTACTGAGCGTCGTCATCCATGCATGTACCTTTGTAGGAGTAAACTGTAATCAATTAATCACCCACTGTGTACACATACATATGTTATGGCCACTTATATGTAAGTGTTGTTTTTACATGGACTGCCCAGTTGTCCGGTGATAATCTGATTTGAGTTTATTAAAGCATGCATAACAGCATTAGGTTATAAGTATTTTCAACATGTTGTGATAAGGTCTGTAAAAATGGTTAACATTTTCGATAATTTCCCTTGTGTTTAGAATTCACGGATATTAGTCAAAGCGCGAACATAGCGAAATTAAAACCCCCGTGAAATATAACGGCTATACAGTAATAGCAAACTGTTCTCACCTCTTATGTACAAATTGTTCTGAAGGTTTAAATGGGACAAACATGATTAACAATGCAATTATTTTTTAAATATTAAAATAAATAATGGTTGATCCAACACTCCTGATGTATAACTTTGCGGTAGCGTCCTGGGGTGGATCCGTGAGTGGATTCTGTAGAGCTACTTACAAATAAAACATAATGGAGCAAGAAAGGAATCTCAACACCACAGGGACGTTTTGTGTGATTTACTTGGCTACATGTTTCGGCTGCTGGTCCTGCAAATCGCACAAAACGTCCTTGTGGAGAACTTGAGATTTCTTTATTTAATCATTATGTTTTAAAATATTAGTAGAGAATAGAATAAGGGGAAAATCAGCCCTCTGCACAAAACAAACGGTACATAATTAAGACAACATCAAAAACCTACTAGAAATGAAATGGAAAAGAAATACAAACTGATCCTTCAAAAACACTGTAGTAGTATTATCAGGTGCTCAGGTAGGGTAAGTGTCTTCTACAATGTATGTAGCACCCATTGTGATGTGTTTACTTTTAAATCTTGGACTGTACATTCATCAACCAACCAAGACACCGTAAACTACTCTATGGCAGATATTACGCTATAATTATATCATGTCAGTTAAGATGACGACCATACAATTTCTATCCAGTTTGGTTTGTTGGGTTTAGCATCTTACTGTCAACTAATGTTATAAAAAGATGTGCCTCCATGTGTTCAATGTACATGTATGTGTGAATGTGGAATTGGAATAGAACTCTATGGCTTACTACGGTAGAAGTGTGGCAGGGTTCAATTATACATAGGATTAAGGTCGCCTTCTAGCTTCGAGCTAGGGGGAATTTCCCTTTAGCTCAGTGGTAGAGCGTTCGACTAGGAACCTGGAGATCGAGAGTTTGATCCTCGGTGGAAGCACACTATTCTCTTTCCTGTTACACTATGTATATGTATATATACAAACTGGACCACAACAGTCACTATAGCTACCGCTTTAAAGTAGTGATGGGCAATCAGTTTAAAATCATAATCGATAATCAGTTTGTAATCGGAAGTAGTAAACCGATCGATGATCGATTGCATAATCAGTTAAAAACTTTATGGGACTGAATACCCAAATTAAGTGACAACACTACTATCTATAGACAGAGTTGTTTACTATACTACACTAGGCTTAGTTCTTTTATAATGAATGGATTTCAAGCAAGTTTTATGCAGTTTTATCAATCATATAATAAAAGTCATAAGAATATACGATTTTCAATACATTTTTTACATTGAAAAAACATTAACACTTTGACTTCAAGTTCAATGAAGAACCGATTATATCAATAATGGAATGTGTAATCGATAATCGGAATCGGAATGGTCAAACCGATCGATTTTTCGATTATAATCGATCATCAGCCCATCACTACTTTACAGGAATATGATCAAATTGATATTTCTCCTAGACCAAATGGAGTGTAATGAAGAAAAGACTGAATTAAATTATTTAAAACACCACTGCTTACCTGACTGAGAACTTCCGGTGGTTTTCTGGAAATCCTTCTGCCAGGTTTTGCGTTATTTCATCATCACTACCGAACGCTTCTTCACACGCGGCACATTTACAGCCATGGAGAGGCTCGCAGAACAAAGGGGAGATGGGCTGCACTTTCTTCACTCCAAACTTTGGTAAACTGTAATATAGTAATAAAATTGAATTAACCAATTGCAACGCTGATAGGCAGTGATATCTGCAATTGATAATAATAATAACAAGAGGCCCAATGGGCCTGCATCGCTCACCTGGTATTAATCTCACAATTGTAACCTTAAGAGTGGACTCAAATAAAGCTACATGCAAAATATCAGTGTCTTGACTGAAGTCATTCAAAAGAACCTGTTAAATGATTAAAACACATTTGACCCCTGTGACCTTGAAAGTAAAATATGGACATTAAATTGAACAAACTCTATAGCCTCACAGAATGCAACTTGTCAAACATCACCCTAATGAAACCTTTTGTTTATTGAGGTGACTTTTAAAGATTTATGAACTGTGGACCAGATGTGACCTCGAAAGTATGCCAAGGTCATTCACATGAACAACCGATCACCCTGAAACCTTAAGTTTTCAGAAGTTGTTTTTGAGTGTTTTTAAGACAAATAACCCCTGTGACCTTGAATAGGGGTGAAGTTCATTCATTTGAACAACATTTGTAGCCCTTCATCCCAGCATACTACTGGCCAAATATCACCATGGGCATTTTGGTTATTCAGAAGAAGTCTTTTAAAGATTCGCAAACCTTGTCAGGCTTCATCCAAGGAACCTATCAACCAAATATCATGCATCTGTGCCTTTTGGTTAATCAGAAGAAGTTGTATAAAGGTTTTAACAAATTTGACCCCTATGACCTTGAATATGGGTCAAGGTCATTTCTTTTTGCAAACTTTGTAAGGCTTCATCCTAGGAACATATCAGCCAATAGCATGCTTCTGGGCCTTTTGGTTAATCAGAAGTCGTTTAAATGTTTTAACAAATTTGACCTCTGTGACCTTAAATATGGGTCAAGGTCATTTCTTTTTGCCTGGGCAGCATTTGGCTTGTTGGTTAATGAGGAGAAGTTGTTTAAATGGAAAAGTTGACGCCGGACGGATTCCACGCCACGGCCAGGTGAGCCAATAATATTAATAGTCTTTATTAATACTTGATGACAAAGTTGAGTCAATGACACGTCTTACATTTGGTCAAGTAGTTATAAGATATACAATAATTTACAAAAGACTATCAAAGCATACGTCCGAGATCAAAGGTAGGCAGGATTTTTAATTCTGATCATACAATTACATGAAATAGAGAGCAGACCTGCAGTGTTTTGACTTTTTACTGTTGTGGTTATTACCTGCAGTGTTTGGACTTTTTACTGTTGTTGTGGTTATTACCTGCAGTGTTTGGACTTTTTACTGTTGTTGTGGTTATTACCTGCAGTGTTTGGACTTTTTACTGGTGTTGTGGTTATTACCTGCAGTGTTTGGACTTTTTACTGGTGTTGTGGTTATTACCTGCAGTGTTTGGACTTTTTACTGTTGTTGTGGTTATTACCTGCAGTGTTTGGACTTTTTACTGGTGTTGTGTGGTTATTACCTGCAGTGTTTGGACTTTTTACTGTTGTGGCTGTTGTTGTTATTGACCCAAGACATGCGGTCCTCCAGGAATCGCAGGCCGGAGCTATCACATTCGTTTTCAATATAAAACTCCCCAGTACAGTCCGAGGTCAACTGCTTCATCTGAAACGTAAAAAGGTTTAACTCCTGTAGTATAAGCACATGTATCTAAAAGAGACTTTTTGTCTAAACCTTCATTTTAATTTAAAACAAGGCAAGGGTAGAGCCAACGCCGTGGTTTTCTTAATGGTGGAATAATTTGGTCCTTTGCTCCTCGTCCGGATATCCGAAAATATGCAGGGGATTGAGTAAAAGTGAGAACATCATAAAATAATTCAATCACAACAGGTGAAGGAGCAATAGGTGTTCTATGATGTTTGTGATGGTCTTTTTAATTTGCTACACATATAACAATCTATTGACAAAAAACAAGTCACACATTATCTTTTATTCATTCATATTACAGCTCAAAATTATCTTTGATCGCCAGTTGTTTCCTTAAAAATTCTGACTACATCACATACTGTAGTTTGAGTAATATAAACATGTTTTCAAAATGCTGAATTGGCCTGTATATATACCTCACCTAGCTGTTCCTGAATTCTGTTACGTGGGACAAGATCAAAAGCTTTTACACAAAACAAACTTGACAGTCAGAAAGCTTACATCACCGGCTTTACAGCAGGTGTGATATCCCAGTAAGAAAGCTTACATCACAGGCTTTACAGCAGGTGTGATATCCCAGTAAGAAAGTTTACATCACCCGCTTTACAGCAGGTGTGATATCCATGTAAGAAAGTTTACATCACAGGATTTACAGCAGGTGTGATATCCCAGTAAGTAAGCTTACATCACAGGCTTTACAGCAGGTGTGATATCCCAGTAAGAAAGCTTACATCACAGGCTTTACAGCAGGTGTGATATCCCAGTAAGAAAGCTTACATCACAGGCTTTACAGCAGGTGTGATATCCCAGTAAGAAAGCTTACATCACAGGCTTTACAGCAGGTGTGATATCCCAGTAAGAAAGCTTACATCACAGGCTTTACAGCAGGTGTGATATCCCAGTAAGAAAGCTTACATCACAGGCTTTACAGCAGGTGTGATATCCCAGTAAGAAAGCTTACATCACAGGCTTTACAGCAGGTGTGATATCCCAGTAAGAAAGCTTACATCACAGGCTTTACAGCAGGTGTGATATCCCAGTAAGAAAGCTTACATCACAGGCTTTACAGCAGGTGTGATATCCCAGTAAGAAAGCTTACATCACAGGCTTTACAGCAGGTGTGATATCCCAGTAAGTAAGCTTACATCACAGGCTTTACAGCAGGTGTGATATCCCAGTAAGAAAGCTTACATCACAGGCTTTACAGCAGGTGTGATATCCCAGTAAGAAAGCTTACATCACAGGCTTTACAGCAGGTGTGATATCCCAGTAAGAAAGCTTACATCACAGGCTTTACAGCAGGTGTGATATCCCAGTAAGAAAGCTTACATCACAGGCTTTACAGCAGGTGTGATATCCCAGTAAGAAAGCTTACATCACAGGCTTTACAGCAGGTGTGATATCCCAGTAAGAAAGCTTACATCACAGGCTTTACAGCAGGTGTGATATCCCAGTAAGAAAGCTTACATCACAGGCTTTACAGCAGGTGTGATATCCCAGTAAGAAAGCTTACATCACAGGCTTTACAGCAGGTGTGATATCCCAGTAAGAAAGCTTACATCACAGGCTTTACAGCAGGTGTGATATCCCAGTAAGAAAGCTTACATCACAGGCTTTACAGCAGGTGTGATATCCCAGTAAGAAAGCTTACATCACAGGCTTT
Organism: Mizuhopecten yessoensis; assembly: GCF_002113885.1. NCBI lineage: Eukaryota > Metazoa > Mollusca > Bivalvia > Pectinida > Pectinidae > Mizuhopecten > Mizuhopecten yessoensis. The sequence goes on from NW_018405627.1 coordinate 1,166,383, forward strand.
ACAGCAGGTGTGATATCCCAGTAAGAAAGCTTACATCACAGGCTTTACAGCAGGTGTGATATCCCAGTAAGAAAGCTTACATCACAGGCTTTACAGCAGGTGTGATATCCCAGTAAGAAAGCTTACATCACAGGCTTTACAGCAGGTGTGATATCCCAGTAAGAAAGCTTACATCACAGGCTTTACAGCAGGTGTGATATCCCAGTAAGAAAGCTTACATCACAGGCTTTACAGCAGGTGTGATATCCCAGTAAGAAAGCTTACATCACAGGCTTTACAGCAGGTGTGATATCCCAGTAAGAAAGCTTACATCACAGGCTTTACAGCAGGTGTGATATCCCAGTAAGAAAGCTTACATCACAGGCTTTACAGCAGGTGTGATATCCCAGTAAGAAAGCTTACATCACAGGTTTTACAGCAGGTGTGATATCCCAGTAAGTAAGCTTACATCACAGGCTTTACAGCAGGTGTGATATCCCAGTAAGAAAGTTTACATCACAGGCTTTACAGCAGGTGTAATATCCCAGTAAGAAAGCTTATATCACAGGCTTTACAGCAGGTGTGATATCCCAGTAAGAAAGCTTACATCACAGGCTTTACAGCAGGTGTGATATCCCAGTAAGTTAACTTACATCATGGGCTTTACAGCAGGTGTGATATCCCAGTATGAAAGCTTACATCACAGGTTTTACAGCAGGTGTGATATCCCAGTAAGTAAGCTTACATCACAGGCTTGATAGCAGGTGTGATATCCCAGTAAGAAAGCTTACATCACAGGCTTTACAGCAGCTGTGATATCCCAGTAAGTTAACTTACATCATGGGCTTTACAGCAGGTGTGATATCCCGGTATGAAAGCTTACATCACAGGTTTTACAGCAGGTATGATATCCCAGTAAGTAAGCTTACATCACAGGCTTGATAGTAGGTGTGATATCCCAGTAAGAAAGCTTACATCACAGGCTTAACAGCAGGTGTGATGTCCCAGTAAGTAAGCTTACATCCCAGGTCTTACAGCAAGTGTGATATCCCAGTAAGTAAGCTTACATCACAGGATTTACAGCAGGTGTGATATTCCAGTAAGTAAGCTTACATCACAGGCTGTACAGCAGGTGTGATATTCCAGTAAGTAAGCTTACATCACAGGCTTTACAGCAGTTGTGATATTCCAGTAAGTAAGCTTACATCACAGGCTGTACAGCAGGTGTGATATTCCAGTAAGTAAGCTTACATCACAGGCTTTACAGCAGGTGTGATGTCCCAGTAAGAAAGCTTACATCACAGGCTTTACAGCAGCTGTGATATCCCAGTAAGTTAACTTACATCATGGGCTTTACAGCAGGTGTGATATCCCGGTATGAAAGCTTACATCACAGGTTTTACAGCAGGTGAGATATCCCAGTAAGTAAGCTTACATCACAGGCTTTACAGCAGGTGTGATGTCCCAGTAAGAAAGCTTACATCACAGGCTTTACAGAAGGTGTGATATCCCAGTAAGTAAACTTACATCACAGGTTTTACAGCAGGTGTGATATGCCAGTAAGTAAGCTTACATCACAGGCTTGATAGCAGGTGTGATATCCCAGTAAGAAAGCTTACATCAAAGGCTTTACAGCAGGTGTGATATCCCAGTAAGTAAACTTACATCACAGGTTTTACAGCAGGTGTGATATTCCAGTAAGTAAGCTTACATCACAGGCTTTACATCAAATGTAGTGTGCCAACTATTTCAGATAGGTAACTCTAGCACACTCTCTGCTACAAGTCAGCAAATAAGCATATGTTCTTAAGAGAAAAAAAACACAAATTTCTTATAAGAGCCGGATGTCAATTTATCATAAAACTTACCTCTAATTCGCGGAGTCGGCATCTTAAATTTGCAATCTCCTTGTGAGCGGCACCAAGGTCATCCACAAGCTTGGAATTAATCCGGAGAGCTGCAACGTAAAATATATAGTTAGGTTTGAGTGGATTATATCTTATCAACATGGATTGGGGAAAATATTCTCAATTTATCAAATTTGTCAAAATGTCCCATAGTTTTTCATATTGCAATTATGAAAACGTAGAAATTATCCAACTGGTCGTATTGGGGAACAGATCTGAATACGCTGCACACATCCAGACAAACAACATTTTTATTATTCCTTAACAACAAGGGAGAACAACTTCACTCAGCTTTACATTATGGTATTAACCTCCAAATGAGCTGAGAGAGAACTTGTTTCATTAATATTCAAACCCCAAAGTTTAGTCAAAACCCATTTAGCCATTCTGTATTCATCCTCCATATCCAGGGGTTACACTCACTTTCAATCTAAGCACCCCTGGAATATGTCAGAGCAAAATTGAAGGCTCGGTGTGCGCCACCGGGTGGGTGCGCCAAGAAGACTAGTTTGATCCTTTGAAGTACATCAAAAGAATCTCGTGGTCGCATAACGTTAAAACTAACTGGCTTTGAGGTTGGACATCTCCCTTCCGTAATCTTCAAACAACAGGTATCACCTTAGTGATTGGTCAGGTTTTTTAACCCGACACCAATAAAATCGCAAGTCGTGCGCCTTCAACTTGACTATGACATATTCCAGGGGTGCAGAGAGCGAAAGTGAGCGTAATCCCTGGATATCGAGATGTTCTGTATTGTGTGCGTTGAAATGAAAATAAGACAGGTGACCTAGAGTTACGTTATAGGAAAAATGAGTGAAGAGTTGTGACAGGAATCACAGGACACAGACTTATAATTAAGAAATGAACATACTTTCCGTGAACTGGTCCTCTAGATCATGATCTGATGGGTTCTTGGGGAGACTTTTCATGTCTGGAGGTTCCGGACGCGATACTGAATCCGGGGTCACTACTGGGTCAGATGTCATCACAGAAACTGGAGTTGTTACAGGGTCGGAGGACTTCAGAGTGTCGGGGGTCGTCAAGGGTTTAGAGGTTACCAGGGTTCCAGGGGTCGAAGTGCAAATATCCTTAGATGGCTCAATGTTATTGACAGCAGGACTGGAAATAAAAATCACATAAAAAAACAAAATTGTACCGGAGGCAATTCATTTTTTTTGGTCTTTTTTTCTGGTTTATTTTGATAAAATATTCTTCTCCATCAGCCCTTTTTTATACAAGACGTATTATGATTTCACATGAAAGCAATTGTGTTTGTGCGAAAAGGCTTCAGTAGTTCACCTGGCATTTCGGATATTTAAATACAGTATGCAAAATATAGTACATGTTTACCAAGAGGACAGTAACTTTCATGAGATCAGACAGAAAGAGACTTTTTATATCCTTTCTGGACCAAGTCTCAGTTCGCAGGATATCTCACACCAGTAAAAGTTCTGGATACACCTGTCTAGGGTAAGAGAACCACCTATCTTAATTGAGGTAGACGAGTCGAATGATTACCTTGTGCATATCACATGTTCAATGCATTGTTGACATATTATTAATGTATTATCGACATATTATTAATGTATCTTTGACATGATATCATACACTTATATCAGGGAAATCCCTCCATTCTCAACTCTAGAGTTAAACAAGAATATCTCACACAAAGAAAAGTTTGGATATACCTTCAAGGTAAAGAAGAAAAAAATATTCGGGAAACACAAATACCTGATTTTCTTGATATCTGCACTTGGTTCTGATACTATTTCAGGCAAAGAATTCTTTCTCTCTTCCTTAGCTGAAGGTTTACTGTCCAGACCATCAGTTTGCTTTGGTGTGGTGGCCTCTTTGCCGGGATGATGCACCAGTGCCTTTGTAGTTATCCCCCCTTGTGTGCGATTACATGACCTGGATCTTCTGAATTTGGGTGAGCTGTGCCTCCGAGCCTGGGAGTCCAGGGTTTCCTGAAGACTGGCTGGAGAATTCTGCAGACTGGTAAGTCTTTGTCGGTTGTTTTTCTCGTGGAACTGTGGCGAGTGACTGATGGTACTGGAACTCTGGCTGCACCGGGAGCAAGGCCTGCATCGTTCCTGAAGTTTTTAACAATGAAATCAAAATGACTGAAAGCTCCGGATCCTTGTTTATAAGGACCCCTGTTCCAATGCAGGTAAAAACACCAGAGAATTTCATATCATAGCTTACTTAACTTGAACTGGAAGCTAAGCTCCAGACCAAAATACTTTAATCACAGGGAGCTAGGAAGCTGAGCTCTATGAAACTGACTAACGTTTAATATACCTGGAACCTGAGGTAACTTTTCATGAACTGCAAGCTGCATTCTGTGAAACTTGTACAATAACATGGAGCTGGAAGCTGTGTTCTGTGAAGCCCCCTTTTTCTGAGCTAAGAGAGACAGGGGGTTGGACTTACACTTACCTGGAGCTGGAAGCTGTTTTCTGTGAAGCTCCCTTTTCCTGAGCTAAGAGAGGCTGGGGTTGGACTTACACTTACCTGGAGCTGGAAGCTGTGTTCTGTGAAGCCCCCTTTTTCTGAGCTAAGAGAGGCTGGGGTTGGACCTCTACTTACCTGGAGCTGGAAGCTGTGTTCTGTGAAGCTCCCTTTTTCTGAGCTAAGAGAGGCTGGGGTTGGACTGGTGGAATGACTTGTTCTGACACTCAATGATGCAGTGGACCTCAAAACATCATTTTCTTTCTTCAACTTGAAGACCTTTTTCTCCAAACTGAAATTTATGTAAATCAAGTTTTCATTTTCATTGAGATAACAGATCACAGGATCCCTGTCCCACTGATCACACAGCAAGATAGGGCAATAGCTAGGCTACTTCTTTTTCCACAAACCAGCAAAGGTACTGTATATGTTACAAGCTTTAGGTATGGTCCTAGTATTGTTTCATCTTGACACAATCAAAGAAGTTTGTATCTAAAATTTTCGTAAGACTTCTATCACAATTATTTTCTATAATAGAAATATAATATAATATTAATTCAATTTATTTTACAACAAATGTGAAACAAGTTAATTCAACTTATATTAATCACTCTTGTTGGTCCGAATGTTAGCATGCTTGCAATTGGGTCTTAACCCTTTCAACACTGTAGACCATAATAGACTCATCCAGATCAATGCTTGGGAGAGCTTTCTAAAGTTCCATAGGGTTGAAAGGGTTAATGTGGGAGAAAACCGGACTACCCAAAGTAGAAAAAATGCAGAACAAATAGAAACACACAGTTCCCTTAGACTTCAAAACTGAAGTTTTCTTCTGGGGCATGGTGGACACAGGTTTCTCATAACATACATACCTCCTCTTTGTGCGGAGTAAGTTGGCTACATCGGCACAGAGTGGTACGATGCCTTTACGTGTACTGTTGACAACAAACGCCACAGCCTTAGCGGCTATCTCCTTATCCTCCACGAGACTGTTCAGTTCTCCAAGCTCAGTGCTACTGCCTGGAATGTAAAAACCAGTTACATTACATGTACTGTGGTCATGCACATGTGTTCTCCAAGCTCAGTGCTACTGCCTGGAATGTAAAAACCAGTTACATTACATGTACTGAACCAGTTACATTACATGTGTGACAGGGTATAATTTATATTTTATTGTTTTATAATATGTATTAGGACATGCTTTGACTATGTCATTATATTTGCTGACATGGGTCAGAATGTGCTTATTTATCTAATAATGTATTAAATAAACCATTTGAAGGGACCAGAGTTTTGATTTGGTTTTTTCCACCCTGTTACACATGTACAGTGGTCACATGTGTTCAAGCATCATATATGCTAAGAGTTGTCTCCCTTGGTGCAAATAGAAACACCTTCACTAGATAATTCTCACTACAACATTAGTGTCATGCATAAGATTCCTTTGAGGACAGGATTTATATCAGTCTACTACATATCTTTCCAGTTATTTAATTAAAGAAATCAAAGCATTTAATCATTTATAAACAAAGTTGGTCAAAAGAACAAAAATGTACTTTGCATACCTTTAAGTTCACCTGATATTTGAACTTTTGTTATTGGAATTTTAGCATTTTTTGAAAGAAATTTAGAATAAAAACTTCAGTTTTTTTATATGTTCAATTCAGGTAGCTTAGCCACTCTATCAGCTCACTTGGTACTTTGTACCAGGTGAGCAAAGTACCTTGTATTTTCAAAAGTATTATTTCCCGATATATACTATAATAGTAAACTACCCTGACCCTAGAACGAATATTCATACCCTGCCTACTCTCCGCTCCGGCAGGGACGACGACCATCTATCAGAAATCGTCCGTCCATCGTCCAGAGTTACGTTATCGTAGCTACCCCGCCCCCTGCACAGTCCCAGGGGGAATGAAATTCACAAATACTAGTATGCTTTAACTACTTTTAAACCTTTCATTCCCTGAAAATATTTTGTTGTAGGATTTTAGACCCATTTTCCCCCTTTTCATTCCAGTTTTGTCCCTCAGGTTCCAAATGATGTAAGTTAGTTCCCTGTATCCAGTATAGTAAAATTTAACCCATCTCCAGAGGGGATTTAATGAACAATTTAATTTGACCGTAATTTTTTTTACACTTTACTAAAACCTTTCCATCATCCATGCATGAAGTCAAGCGTAGTTGATTTGATGACCCCTCCCTCAGGTCCTAGCTTTTTTCTATCTGCCATCCCATTACAGTACGGTAATAATTACAATAAGTTCTGATTTATTTTTACTGAATATAAACAAAATTAATATACTCAAAAGAGTTATTCCCCTTTATTCAGGTTATGCATGATATAGCAATATAACATTTGCACAGCCTTACCAAGTGGAGCTGACCTGGGTGTTGTGAAATATACACATTAACCCTTTTACCCCTATGTAACTTTAGTAGACCCTGCCATGCATTGATATGGATGAGTCCATTATGGTCTACAGTGGTGAAAGGGTTAAGACATACAGTATAAACCGCCTACAAAAGTCCATATTCCATATATTTGAAACTGGAGGACATCTAGGTCTGATCAGAGTGATGAAGGCAATTTTTGATTTTGTTCCCCCTAATTTTACCCCTTTGAACCATGCCCCTCCGGCCCCAGGTGGGCCAGGGTTCCATTTTAAAGGGTATTTAGTCAAATAACACCATTAGAATTGGTTAGATACTGAATATATACAGTAAAAACCTTGTTATATACCGCCACCCTCTGTACATGTGATTTTGGCGGTATAACAAGTTTGGCGGTATATCAGGTTTACAGTTTTAAACACACACTTACTGAACTTATATTTAAAAAAAAAAAAAAAATCAGAATACATCTTTTTCATAATTTGTAATTTAACGTAAATTGTTGAGCGTGCAAAATACACAGCTGATTACCTGGTCAGTCGGCAGTCTCATGTAACAATACGATGTACACACGTACGTAACATTCCTGTCATCGGGATATACATTTACTCGACTCAAATTGGCAGTATTTAACGAGGCCAAAAAAGTGTGATTTTAACCATTTGTTTTGGGAATATGATGGCAGTATGCGGGTTTGGCGTTACAACCGGTGCATTAACGTTGGGGAAATCCGTTCTGAGTAAATAAATGGTGGTATGCAGGTATGGCGGTTAAACGGGTGGCATTACAATGGGGTTTTACTATACATATCTCCCAATATAGTTGATCGGTGCATAGGTATATCATTGGAACAGGTACAGGTAGATTTGGGTGACTGCATGGGTTTCCATTACATTTCACTTCATCATCAAATCCCCCCCCCCCCCCCCCCCCCCCCCNCCTACATCTCTAGTCTCTATACTCTAAAGTAAATATTAACATTTTTTCTCTACTGCTAATCCTATTACCTATTATTTCTAATGGTCGGCCTTAATTGTTAAATTTGCTATATCAGTTGAATTTATACAATTAGTGAAGTTATTTAACCTGCCTGTGTTATACTGCAATCTTCTCATTGTTGGGAGATGGCTTAATATAAGAGCCAACTCTTGTTGGCAGATCCCTAATATTACATTACGTAAAATTATATATTATGTACAGAATATTTGTAATATTGTTTAAACTAATGAAGTTGATAATGACAAGACCTGAAGACAACATCCAGTGTGGTCAATCTTATCTTGTGGGAAATTAAAGTCGGTGATAAATATAGCTACAACCGAAATTGTGCAATATCTGGGTCATTCAGTGAGAAGTAAGCCTTATATACAGGTTCGTGCAGTGAGTCTTATTTCACACTTAACACAATCTTAGAATTTACACAATACATCCCCAGCAAGAATGAAGTATCATATATAAACTATTTGAGATATATCTGTTCATAGTTGCATTGGATTCGAATAAAAAGAAGCACAGTTCATTTGAGTATGCACGCAAGTGAGTACCATAACTAAGGGTAAACATTTAAACCAGACAAAGGACAATATCAGTCAGTGGTGTAGCGTACAAGTATGATTGTATGCTAAAGCATACACTAAAATTTCATAATATTTTTTTCAATCATATATTTCTATTAATTTCTTTTTTTTTATGTTTAATAGCGACAGTCCCTATCAATCATAAAGAGGAAAGAATAAAAACAAATCTTGAAAAGTTTAGTCTGGTAAAATAGTGTTGTTTATATACACACCGAGAAATCTAAATCAAAATCTACTTAGTGAAGTACATAATTTATTAATATTCATACAAAAAGTAGGGTTTTACTTGTTAACTCATTCATCCCTGCATACACATTTGAACTCTTCCAATTCATAGATTGGAATAGTTCATTATGAAATTTCAGGGGTGAATGAGTTAATTATCAGACTAAAAGGATTTCCCAGAATACAAGAGATTGCTTCTAGGGCCTCATAGAATTGGGTGGTTTTTTTCCAGCTACGGGAGGGGGAACCTGAATTTGAGGTTCTTATATACTGCTTTATCACAACCTAGTTCGTAGGTCATCTCAAAATGGTTCACAAATTATTATCTGTGGTTATAGCGCTTTGCAACCAGCAAATACCTTTCTCAACTCCCTGGGGTACATACAGCCGGTGCTGCTCACAGCTAGCATTCTACAGTTCTAGCACTGCCCAACCACGTACTCATTTACAGCTGAGCAGACTGGAACAAGCAGAGTTAAGTTTCTTGCTCAAAGATACAACACAGTGTCTTGACTTGAATCAGCAACCCTTCGGTCACAAGCCCGGCTTACATCTTACCACTAGACTACAGTGCCTCCTTAACAGATGTAATAGTTAATATTGTATATTGATGTGACCTCCTATAAATATTTTGGGATTTTCATCAAAAGATCACCTCGTTAGAAGGTCACGCTTGGTAGTACCCTAGGTGAATCAAAGTTGAAATGGCAGCAGTTTTGAAGACGTGCTCTAATATTGTGTGTATCCCTATAGCACCTCAAATTCTGGTTGCATCGAGTTCATGAGGACATTCACTCCCCGTATTTGACTAATATTTCATTCTTGAATGAGTGCATTGGCTGACTGGGGAGGATATTTTAGGAGTTACGCCGATTTCTAATTTTTGTGTCTTGTTCAGCCAACAAATGTTGGATCGAGGACAAAATTGTGGCTGTTTGGAGTCCAATCTTTAGGAACAGTATTCTGGGTTGCAAGAAAATCCCTACAGGCTCTTTCAACGTGTGGTCTAGCGTTATCTTGCTGCAAGATTAGATCACCTGGTATGCTGCCTAACAAAATTAAGACACATCACGGGGCCTATCCTGATAACGTACGGCCGCTGAATTTCCACTGAAGATCACCAAAGGTGTCTTAAAACCATGGGAGATTACCCCCTCCCACGAAACCATAACCAAACCACCCCAAAATCAATTCGCGATAACTGCGGCATAATTGTTAAAGGAATTATTGTTTGCAAAAAAGTATTGGCGATGGTTTGTCTCGATGTTAGCGATAAATTGATACTGGATTGAATGAAAAAGGATGCAGACACACATATTTTGATATTTTAGCCGCACCAGATGTGCAGAGGGTTTTTGTCACACCTGAGCTGGTTGAGTTTAACATTGGTTAGGGTTATAGGCAGGGTGCACTTTCATTTTCCCAAATTTTTATACAGCTATGTATATTTAATACAAAATACATAATCATTTTAGAAGTTTCATTTCTTTTTCCTTTCAGTATAGGTATATATTGAGTGAGTGGTTCTCATCAAAATCACACTTAGTCGTGTCTATTTGAGAGGAAAAAATAGAAATATATATATATATACAACATCTTATACATTTTGAATCTTTAAAGGAAAGAACTTGGATAGGCTATTCCGTCTTTTCGTATTGCAGAGTTATCTGCACTTGTGAGCAGGTATTGATTGTTACATCATTAGTTTTTGAGAAAACGACGAAATTTTCTCACACAAACCAATGACGTAACAATCACTTGCTGCTCACAAGACGGAAAACCTGTTGCCCAATTTCAATTGTACTTGAGATTTGTAGAATAAATTATTCTGATAAGAACATTTTTGAAGGCTTTTAATCAATTTCCTTATCTTCAAATGTAAACAGAAGTGGCTAAAATTCAGTTTTATTACAAAGCATATGTGGCAACTATTGAAAATAATGAAACCCATTACAGGAGATAAATACTTTGAAGCCCAAATTGGGAATGGACTTGTGTTGTTTACCGGCTCTTGTTATTAATATAAACTTTATTTCATTCCTCATTAAGTTGCATGACACCACATAACATACAAAGTACAGAGGAATGGGATCCGGAAACAAGTTGAAATAACTTATATAAATCTGTTTCCGAGAATTTATCTCATTAAATTAAGGCATGATGGCATAGTTACTGAATTCTATGGAAAGAAATATAACCACTTAAAACAGTAACTTACTTTTAAACGTAGTTTGAGGGGATATTTGAAATGTGAGTAAAAGAATAGTATTGGAAAACACTTAATGACCTACGAAGTCGGTCAGTGTCATATTTCATAAACCCTGATGTATGCAACTCCAAACCAGAGGCTAAAAATAATTAAAGTTTATAGATCTTTGTTCGTTTTAGGAAGATTCCATTTATTATGTATTTTTCTGATTGGTTGTAGGAAGATTTAAACACACAAATACATTGTTATCATGGCAATGGCATGTCTCAACAAGCTATCTTAAAGCTACAGCACAAATAATACTCAATATTAAGGCCTTATGGACCCTAAGAAGAAGATTTTTTTTAAAGCTTTCAATATATGACCCCTGCAGTGAACTCATGATAATGGGTTTTTTCTGAATCTAGACACGAACATTTTCAATGTTTTTTGTACAAAATAATTTACATTGCTCTTTGACCAAGCCATAATCTCAAACTTGACTTTTGACCTCAACAGTAAAGTAAACCATGAATTTTGATATCGGAACTTGTTACAATATGGTGTTGGAAGGTTTTAAATATAGGTGTTCCTGTGACCTTGGAAGTAGGTCAAGGTTGATTCAGGAAACGTTTTATCACCCTTTCAAAGTAGCTATAGTACAGGCAAAATATCATGACTCCAGGTCTTTCAGTTCTTAAGATGAAAATCTTAAAAACAAATATCCATATAAATAACCTAAATGTTGACATATGAGCCCAGCCATTTCTCAAAGTTGATCTTTTACTTCATCATAAAACATTAGATAAAGGTGCACATGACTTGACTTCATATAACTTACTGAATTATCATAGAGCATTAAAACTGAAGATGCTTCAGATAATCTTGTTATACGTTTTGAACATATGTGACCCCTGTGACCTTGGAAGTGGGTCAAGGTAAAAAAAAAATTGGGGGGGGGGGGAATATCTAATAACTAAATTGTGCAAACATATTGTACATACAAAAAGAAAAGAAAGTGTCCATTTCCTACTCAAGAAATTAAATTGGGTATAGATACAGGTTGGTTATATAAAACTTCTCATCTTTGAAACTGTATATTTACATATATATTAAGATCAACGCATAAGGACAGTGTTTCTGAGAGAAAAAGTACCTGTTTCCAATGTGCCAAAAAATAAAAGTAGATGCTTATTAAATATCTCTATCTTTTTTTCCCAATTTGTTAAAAATGTGTTTTTTATTTTTAAAAAAAGTACAAGTCTTTTGAAATAGGAATAAAATTACTGTATCAGGACTATATTTTGTTATAATAATAATAATAATAATAATATTTATTCGGTAAAAGCAAGATACAGGTACAAATATCACATATGATCACAGATTTCAATTGCATAATAATCACTGATTTATCACAGTATTTAGCTTATCACATCAAAGTTAATATCACAAATTTTGGAGCACTATAATTACAATGTATCTGTTTGACTAAGCTTTAACCTAGGATATCCCATGAAAGCTGGGTGGCAGCTTATTTCCAATGGGGTCCTCTAGTATAGATCTTAATTACTTAGATAACAAAAGGTCCTAAGGATTTGACCTTATAATATGAATATAAGATGGTATGTTTGATGTTTGAGATTTTTATCTATAGATTTCTTTCACACAACGGTACAATCAGCCTTAACAATATCATGTTTTTGTCAATGTCACATGATCATTGTGTCTATAACCACGGAATTAGATTGCTATCTAAACTTTTCACAGATTCATAAATTTCATTATTATTAATTTCGAAGAATTAGATTGGTAATTTCAAAACACTTTGTGCAAAAATATGACCAAGCGTTCCATGAGAATGACGACATAATGCATATCTTTCTGTATAAAGATACTATTCACGTAAACACAACATGTACACAAAACATTGTAAACCGTCTCGTAATCGTAATCGCAGGCCCGTACATCTACGTATACGCAGGAAGTTAACCTCAGGCACAAACTGTTATCATGCAAAAACCCAGTACATCAGCTCGAGACATTCACATTGGAAATTTCTTCCCGATAGGTTTATATAAATAGTTGTGCGGTGTTTTGATCTCATACGTATGTATATACCTCTCTATCAAAATACACCATCAAACCAGAATTCGGTCACCATATGAAATTACCAAACTACTGACAGTTACATAATGTTTTGCACTTCCGGTATAAATCATAACACGTAAATAATCGTTTGCAACGAGAAATGAACACATCTGAATGGTGTACATGTATATTCACACAAAGCAGTATATTTCAAAATATCTTAATCAAAGATTTTTTTTTAGTAAAGTAACTGCTTTTTCCTTTGCTCCCCAAAACGATCGATTTCATAACTTACCTTGGAGGTTTAGACCAGAAATGGAGTTTATCTCGTTTTCCCAACATTGTAGCCAGGATTCCCCGGGCAAGAGACTTCCTGATGGACTATGGTCTGAAGAATGGCCGTCCATTTTGGCTCCGTAATCGCAGCCAAACTTCTCTTCAACAAAACGCCATTTTGTATTGACTAGGAAAAGTATTTGAGGCGATTGGGAGGATCCATTCTATAAATCGAATATATTTACAAATGTGTAGTTTAAAATAATGTATTCGGACATTTATCCGATAGCTGAGATTATCCGGTTTATTGCAGTATGTGTGTGTTTTCTATTCAGTTGTACTTTCCGTGTGTTTATTTGTTTTCAAGGCGTATCAGTAACTGCAAACTATTTCCCCATTTGAGGCCTCTTCCAGACGCTGTAACATAGGGGGTATGTTTGGAAAATGTACTCACTCCCCACTGGGAATCGGTAATCGGAACATATCGCTCTGATGTATACACACGCTAATTTAGCACTAATGTGTCTCTACCGAGATGCTGTTATCTTAAAAACGACCGATGTCTTTGCTTCATGACCGATTTCTTTAATAGTATATCAATAAAATTAGGGAGGGAATCTGAACAGCATAAACCAAAAAGTGCGAGACCTGCAACGAGAGTGTTGGAATGGCAGGAATTTTCATTTTATGCGCACCCATAAACTGATAAAGTGATTTCCAATGCCATGTTTCAAAAACAGCAAAATGTAGGTCCTGTAGTAGTTTAGATCGGAAGGGCTTGTTTTCTCTCCCTCAGTCTTTGCATATCACACTATATTTATACCATGTAAATGAGTTTACAAATTACAAAGATTGCCCAGCGTATGATTTTAATTTAAGTACATGTTACAAATAATATGTAATTCATTTCATATTTAAACGAGTTTCGATGTAACTGGATCCGTTGTATAAGGCCATGCTTGTTCTCGTAGGAACCGACTTCTGCACGCGATCAAGCGATAGTGGGTACGTTTTTAACTTCAAAGTGAAAGTAACTAGCTACTAATTGAATGTCATTACAAATATATTCCAGTTGAAGTCACGTGACAGATACATATCGCACCCTCTCTCATCCATTTATCCATACAACGTCTGCTTCTATCTTTCCATCCTTTTTGGCTTTTTCTTTTTTCTTTTACCTCATTCAAATTGTGTTTTATAGAAAATAGTTTTTATTTGGAATACTCGACATGATGCCGATCTGTTGATCGCTTCGAATTTCTCATTCAATCTTTCCTACTTTTTGTACCCCTCTCCCGATTTTATCTTTCTATCAGTGCTTTTTGTTGTTGTACTTTTCTGTCTTTTTAGGGGATTGGATGGGGGTACGTGGTTGTTGTAGGGGGGGGGGAGGTTGTTTTTGTTTTTGTTTTGTTTTTTGTTATTCACTTAAACGATATTTAACTCAATGAAACCTCTTACTTGAGGACACAGAATCCTGAACAAATACAGTCTACAAAATTGGATTTTTAATCGATATCATCAGATCATAAAAAAATGTTCCTCTTATAAATTTACGTAACAATCTGATAATCGGTTTACCCCGTACCAATGCAACTCAACTTGAAAAACGCCAGGGACAAAATATAAATGAGTCAAATTCAGTATCAATTTCAGATATATAAAAACGGTCTCTGGTAATAGATGAATGAAAATCTTAACTTTTAATGCAATTTAACGCCTAATTGTAACAAATGTCCATTAACTGTTGCTACCTATAATTTTCATATTTAAAACTTCCTTTCTGTTTATCATAGCTGCATTTCTGTACCCTGTAGAAATCTTCATACACAATTTATAGGGTCGATTTCATGTAAGAAGTGTATTTCCGTCCCTACCGTCAGACATCATTTTTTTTTTAAATGTTATTAAAAACGTTAGCAATCAAATAATTTGCACATGACTCAACTCGTGCATGCAGTTTCGACCACTGCGCATGCTCTGATATTTCAGATTGAGTTCGAAGAGTAGCTAGACTGTGTTCGATGATTTCAACAATGGCCCCAAATTTATGTTTTTGGGTTTTTTTTATCTTCAGAGTCGGATCTTGTACAGAAATAGCACCAACTGTTATGTTTTATAGTCACATACTATATAAAGCCATAATCTCATTTGGTACACAAAATGAACATCAAGTGAAAACGTTTTTAGTCATGACAATGATTTCAAGGTTGGTTGAACATTTTCTTCAAATTTTACGCATTGGAAAATATCAAATTATTCTCTGCTTTGCGAGATACATAGGTTATTATACCAGGTATTTTTCATGATTTTTGCAGAGTATGTGCTATTCAGGGGAAAACATTGAATGTCCTTTATTTATTAAAATTACATTATATTACATTGTATAAACAATCACGGTTTAATTCAGTGTTCCCAAAAGATTGATCCGATATGGGGGATCAAACGACCACGGAAACAGAATGATGACGTCACGCTAATATGTTCGAACCCAAGTTTTGTTCGAATCGTCTCCTTGGTCGGTAACAAACGATATCTGATTAAAAATCTTCTGTTACATGGCTCCGTTCAGGCGTAGTACGAAGTTAACGAAGCCATGTAACATATGATGTTAATCAGATTGTAACAAACGATGTGTTCCAGTACATACAAAATGATTCTGGCTATTCACGCAGTGAAATATACGGAACTTTGTAGTGTATGGCTTGATAACTAAATATATCTCTATAGTATGATTAACGGGGGGTGTAATTAAATGTTAAGATTTGTTTTCTGAACAATATTTTTTTTTTAAACTGAAATGAAATAAAAATGATAAAAGGTAAAATTAAAATCATAAAAGTAAAATTTAAAAAAAAAGAAATCCTCCCCAGCGGGGAATTGAACCCCGGTCTCCCGCGTGACAGGCGGGGATACTTACCACTATACTACTGAGGATTGATACAGAATGACGTTTAAATAATATATATTAATCTAATCTAAAGAAATTGAGTCCTAGGCCTTTCAGTCAATATGGGAACGTTATGCATACAAAATAAATTACTAATTCTGTTTTGAGTTTCAACAACCTTCTATATAAATCAAATCTTCTGGAAAATGTGGAATATGTACAGCACTTCATAATAGCAACAGTATCGGGGCCTATTTTTGGTCTAGTGTGTTATATACATTTTGTATTTCATACATAGGTTATTCTGCTTACTATCAGTGCAGTGTTGAGATAGGAACAGTTTAAATAATGGTTTGAAGAGTTTGAGTCAATGGTGCGGGTATGGCATTTAAACTTCAGTGTGAACATTTGGTTTGTGCACGTGTGTCAGGATGTGGTATCAAGTGATAACACGTGTCGTCACACGTGCTCGGAAGGGTCATATGTCTGTGCTTCAATTTTCTTTTTAATAGCTAGAGTTGTGACACGTGCAGTGCCAAATTAGTTAATTAATTAGATGAATTGTCTAACACATCTCCGGTCAGTTCGGCCGCAAGTAACCTTATATAAATCGATCTACCACTTAGACAGTAGAAGTTACCTCCCTTTTGCCGTATGTGGATCACACCTAACCAAAGGGGTACTGTCAGGCATAATGAAAAGTGTTTCTTTTAACATCTGATGAGCTGTCGGTCGCTTAGATTCTCTCCAAAATCTCGACACTGTGTACAAGTGATCCATTTATAATTTAACTCTCCAGCATAACCAACACAAATAAAAATGATTTCTATAAACTCTGACGCCAGAGACACATGTACAATAACTAAAAATAATTTAAATGTGATAGAAACAGCTGTATACATATATATCTGTTATTGAATTAAAATATTTGTAAATATAATATATTGAATATATTTAGGGCTATATATGTCTTTCTTATTTATAAAATAAATGCATCTTCTTAATTATTTTTTAAAGATATCATGACCTAATTAGTTTATTCATAAACGTATAGTATAGTATATATACGTGCACGTGCCTGGTTTATGACGTATATCTTTCATGTATTAAATATGTTAAGTTACCTCACCTTACACATGTGCCAATAACATGTACATGCATAAGAAGTTGTGCATTTTTCAGAACTTTTATTTCACAATCAGTCAATTGTGTTGCTCGAATCTATAAATGGATTTGCTTGTCAATATTTCACCTCTTATCAAGCTACAGATGTCCAATTAAATCTTACTCTTCGTCATATTAAAACATATACATTTAAGCATCCTTTACATATCAAGGGCCATATCTATAGAATGAACTTCGCGATTGTCTTTCAACTAAGTACGAAGACTTTTCCTGAATTAAGCTTTCTTCGTGTTTTATTCTTGTAATTTTATATTTTATGTACATTCTGTAAATAATTGTACATTATATAATACTGTACTGAACCAATTTTGTCCTCAAGTATAAATAAAGACTATAATATATTAAGCTGAGTTGAGTTGCTCGAACCCCAGCAGTCGAAGTACACGGAGGTTCTAACACAGACAAACGCTTACATTATTATTATTAAACGCTTCCTAGTATAAAACTTTTTTTCTTTTTTTTTTTGAATTTTGGAAAAAGGAGAATATGAGAAAATAAAAATACAAAGAAAATTGTGTGTCCGTGTGCTCGTTTTTCGGTTATGATCGGTCAAACATACCAATTCAACATAATGTGTGACTTTTGGTGACCGTATGGAGACCAAACTCATACAATTCCTTTCAAGTGTGACATCAGAAATTTATGTATGTTCTTCTTAATAATGGAAGTGAAATTTCTTTAACCTTTTGTATCTCAGAAAAGTAATTTATGTTACCCCTACCCCCATTATAAGTGCAAAATTACTAATTTTTCATCTTTATTTTTGCAGATTGAACGATTGATAGAAAAAGCTCTGTTATTAAACCTTTAATAATATTCAATAGATGAAATGAATAGGAGTTTTCTTCCTAAAAAAGTTTTAAAAAAATGGGGGGGGGGGGGGGGGGGGGGGGGGTCCGTGTGCTTATTATTTTGCTTAAACACTTTTTGTTTATTTTTTCACCTTTTGCGGGATAAATCACCACAAGCGCTTCAGTTGACATAAATCAATAGTAAAATACCAATATTGTCAAATTTTTCCACTTCATTGTACAATAGTTTCATAATATTGAACATTTAAAACTTGCACAGCAAACATGAACTCGCTACGGTTAAAAAAGGTGAAACAATGACACTTTTACTGAAACGTCGAAAAGGTTGAATTTTAGCATTGCGTACAGTGCAAAAATTACAAAGTTTTTGAGATATCCAAAATGGCCGCCGAAATGGTCATTTTTTGTAAAACCCTGTAAAAAGGTTCTGCAAACAATGGGCATCTAGTGTTTTGATACATTTTTTTCAGATGCTTTCTTGCTTTTTAAATTGATCATTATTTGTTATATATAATGAAAACCTGCGATACTGGATCAAAACGAGATTTGAACGCGACTGAAACCTCAGAAAATTTTTAATAGCCCTAACTGCCGACCGGGGCTGTCACTTTAGTACCCAGCGGCGTCATCTAGACACGTTTAAGTACACGTAATTAAAGTCTCCGGTCATCTAATTAACGTTCATATGTTGTAGCACGCTTTAACAGCAGCACAGGTTGGACACACCAGTCTCGCTGTCATACTTCGGACAATGGGAGGGTCATGTTTCAGCTATTGTATCCATCCTTTATACAATTTCTGAATGGGGGAGCGAGCTCTGGCTTTCCTACTTTAAGTAGTGACACAGAAGATCGATATTGTCACGGACATAGTTTGATTCTGTGATGTTACAGATCTAGTGTAGTCCTATCTGGTTTGACCAACTGAGTCAAATGCCGTGTTCTGAAACATTTTACTCCCAGCGTCGCTATATACCGGGAGGGG